>NC_056613.1:28021236-28321236 GCF_018340385.1 Cyprinus carpio
AGGAGTTACAGTCTCGTACGGTGAATACTGTGTGTAACAGTGAAGCAGGAGTTACAGTCTCGTGCTGTGAATACTGTGTGTGACAATGAAGCAGGAGTTACAGTCTCGTGCGGTGAATACTGTGTGTAACAGTGAAGCAGGAGTTACAGTCTCGTACGGTGAATACTGTGTGTAACAGTGAAGCAGGAGTTACAGTCTCGTACAGCGAATACTGTGTGTAACAATGAAGCAGGAGTTACAGTCTCGTGCTGTGAATACTGTGTGTAACAATGAAGCAGGAGTTACAGTCTCGTGCTGTGAATACTGTGTGTAACAATGAAGCAGGAGTTACAGTCTCGTGCTGTGAATACTGTGTGTGACAGTGAAGCAGGAGTTACAGTCTCGTGCGGTGAATACTGTGTGTGACAGTGAAGCAGGAGTTACAGTCTCGTACGGTGAATACTGTGTGTGACAGTGAAGCAGGAGTTACAGTCTCGTACGGTGAATACTGTGTGTGACAGTGAAGCAGGAGTTACAGTCTCGTGCGGTGAATACTGTGTGTGACAGTGAAGCAGGAGTTACAGTCTCGTGCGGTGAATACTGTGTGTGACAGTGAAGCAGGAGTTACAGTCTCGTGCGGTGAATACTGTGTGTGACAGTGAAGCAGGAGTTACAGTCTCGTCCGGTGAATACTGTGTGTAACAGTGAAGCAGGAGTTACAGTCTCGTACGGTGAATACTGTGTGTGACAGTGAAGCAGGGGTTACAGTCTCGTGCTGTGAATACTGTGTGTAACAGTGAAGCAGGAGTTACAGTCTCGTGCTGTGAATACTGTGTGTGACAGTGAAGCAGGAGTTACAGTCTCGTGCGGTGAATACTGTGTGTGACAGTGAAGCAGGAGTTACAGTCTCGTGCGGTGAATACTGTGTGTGACAGTGAAGCAGGAGTTACAGTCTCGTACGGTGAATACTGTGTGTGACAGTGAAGCAGGAGTTACAGTCTCGTACGGTGAATACTGTGTGTAACAGTGAAGCAGGAGTTACAGTCTCGTACAGTGAATACTGTGTGTGACAGTGAAGCAGGAGTTACAGTCTCGTACGGTGAATACTGTGTGTGACAGTGAAGCAGGAGTTACAGTCTCGTACGGTGAATACTGTGTGTGACAGTGAAGCAGGAGTTACAGTCTCGTACGGTGAATACTGTGTGTGACAGTGAAGCAGGAGTTACAGTCTCGTACGGTGAATACTGTGTGTGACAGTGAAGCAGGAGTTACAGTCTCGTACGGTGAATACTGTGTGTGACAGTGAAGCAGGAGTTACAGTCTCGTACGGTGAATACTGTGTGTGACAGTGAAGCAGGAGTTACAGTCTCGTGCGGTGAATACTCTGTGTGTAACAGTGAAGCAGGAGTTACAGTCTCGTACGGTGAATACTGTGTATAACAGTGAAGCAGGAGTTACAGTCTCGTGCGGTGAATACTGTGTGTAATAGTGAAGCAGCATGCTGTCAGAATGCAACAGCTGAAACTTACAGCACATAAAGAGTCCGTGTCGACTCATGCACGCTCCGTGTGTCTCCAGACAGCTCTGAAAGACCTGAAGGAAAAAGAAGCTAGAGGAAATGTATTAACACAGTAAGAGGTTTAACAGTGGAATGAAATGACTATTAGTGCTGATTTATGGTAAAGCAGCACTAAAAATAAAGACAAAAACACACTTACTGTTAAACTGTGAGAACATATGTCAGTATTTATAACTAAATTACACTTCAGTTTTTTTTTCTTTAAATGTTAAAATCTTGTCCAGAAGTATTGTTGTGGCGTAATGTTTATGCTCATAATGCAAATTTAGATCCAACATTGCCCTCAGCTTATAAATGTAATGATTATTTTTATACAGATGAGCAAGACGAGTAAAGAAACAAAATCCTGCACTTGTAATTTGACTGAAACTGAATCTGAAAGAGTTAATTACCGTTACGTATGACTTCTTCATATAATGTGTAATGTTTAATGAATCTCTCATGAATTATTTCACAACAAGAGTCGCGTGAAAATTCTCCGATCAGCTTCAGCTTTACTCAATGACAATAATCGCTCCGGCCAATCAGGAGCGCCTTTACTCTTATGTGACGTTTGAACTGGTTCGCGGGAGTTGATCAGGAAGTGACGCTGTAGCGTGCGTGAGCGGCGGAGTCTGAAGAGTTTACAGTCTTGTTCGGACTTATAGTGTTTTTAATCATTTTTGGGTGTTTATGATGGATTCGGTGTCGAGCAGCAGTGCGACTGTCGCAGGTAACGTTACAGTACAGCTGCAGTGTGTGTGTGTGTGTGTGTTTATGAGCTGCAGTGTGTGTGTGTGTGTGTGTGTGTGTGTGTGTGTGTTTGTGTGTGTGTGTGTGTGTGTGTGTTTATGAGCTGTGTGTGTGTGTGTGTGTGTGTGTGTGTGTGTGTGTGTGTGTGTGTTTATGAGCTGTGTGTGTGTGTGTGTGTGTGTGTGAGTGTGTGTGAGTGTGTGTGTGTGTGTGTTTGTGAGGTGTGTTTGTGTGTGTGTGAGTGAGTGAGTGTGTGTGTGTGTGTGTGTGTGTGTGTGTGTGTGTGTGTGTGTGTGTTTATGAGCTGTGTTTGTGTGTGGTTGTGTGTGTGTGTGTGTGTGTGTCCTGTGTGTGTGAGTGTGTGTGTGAGTGGTGTGTGTGTGTGTGTGTGTGTGTGTGTTTATGAGCTGAGTGAGTGAGTGAGTGAGTGAGTGAGTGTGTGTGTGTGTGTGTGTGTGTGTGTGTGTGAGCTGTCATGTTGTGTCTGTGTGTGCTGTTTCTGTGGTTGTGTCGTCAGTGAGTGTGTGTGTGTGTGTGTGTGTGTGTGTGTCTGTGTGTGTGAGCTGTCAGTGTGTCTGTGTGTGTGTGTGTGTGAGTGAGTGAGTGTTTGTGTGTGTGTGTGTGTGTGTGTGTGTGTGTGTGTGTGAGTGAATGAGTGAGTGAGTGTGTGTGTCTGTCTGTGGGTGTGTGTTGGCGTCTGTGTGCGTGTCTGTGTGTGTGAGTGTGCTGTTTTGTGAGTGAGCGTGGTGTGAGCGTGTGTGTGTGTGTGAGGTGTGTGTGTGTGTGTGTGAGCTTTGTGTGTGTGTGTGTGTTTGAGCTGTGTGTGTGTGTGTGTGTGTGTGAGTGTGAGCTGTCAGTGTGTGTGTGTGTGAGCTGTCTGTGTGTGTCTGTGTGTGTGTGTGTGTGTGTGTGTGTGTGTGTGTGTGTGTGTGTGTGTGTGTGTGTGTGTGTGTGTGTGTGTGTGTGTGTGTGTGTGAGCTGTGTTTGTGTGTGTGTGTGTGTTTGTGTGTGTGTGTGTGTGTGTGAGCTGTGTGTGTGGTGTGTGTGTGTGTGTGTGTGTGTGTGTGTGTGTGTGTGTGTGTGTGGTGTGTGTGTGTGTGTGTCTGTGTGTGTGTGTGTGTGGTGTGTGTGTGTCTCAACTGTGTGTGTGTGTGTGTGTGTGTGTGTGTGTGTGTGTGTGTGTGTGTGTGTGAGCTGTCTGTGTGTGTGTGTGTGTGTGTGTGTGTGTGTGTGTGTGTGTGTGTGTGTGTGTGTGTGTGTGTGTGTGTCTGTGTGTGTGAGCTGTCAGTGTGTGGTGTGTGTGTGAGTTGACAGCTCTCTTCATGTTTATTATTATACAGATATTATAAACATTATATTTTCTCCTCTCGTGTATTCAAGCGTCTGCTAAGTATTTAATATATTTAAAAATAAATCACACACTCGATGTTTTGTTATGCAGCAAATGTGTTGGTCTCTCACTTTCTCTGAATAGAATTAAAAGTCGCCATGGTAACCAGCACTGCTAATTACTAATCAAATAATATCAGAGAATACAATAAAGTGTGCCTTTAAACACCTCATTCAGAGGTTATGAATCTGATTATCAATTTCTTTGTTTTCTAATTTATTCAGAAATATAGAAATGATTTGAATCCGATATTGTGGAGCTGACACAAGTCTGAGATCGCTGTCAGTAAATAAAAGAATCAGTCAGTCATCAGTAGCACAGGTATATTTGTAGCAATAGACAACAATACATTGTATGGGTCACAATTATACATTTCTCTTTTATGACAAAAATCATTAGGATATTAAGTAAAGATCATGTTCCATGAAGATATTTAGTACATTTTCTACCGTAAAAATATCAAAACTTAATTTTTGATTAGTAATATGCATTGCTAAGATCTTCATTTGAACAACTTTAAAGATGATTTTCTCAATATTTAGATTTTTTTGCTCCCTCAGATTCCAGATTTTCAAATAGTTGTATCTCAGACAAATATTGTCCTCCGAACAAACCACACATCAATGGAGAGATTATTTATTCAGATCTCAGATGATGTATACATCTCAATTTTAAAAAAACGGACCCTTAAGACTGGTTTTGTGGTGCGGGGTCTCACGTGTGTTTTGTTTCTTCCAGATAAGTCGGTGAAGCGGATGCAGATCTGCAGGGCTGAGTACCGAGTGATCGGGCGATTCGTGGAGCAGCTGCGGCCCACAAGGCAGTGCATGAAGACCCTGCAGACCCAGTTCCCACAGTGAGCTCCCTCACACGCATCACCTCAGAACAACACTTACATGCTCGCCCGCTGTGATTTTTCTGAGGGTCAGAAGTGATTTAAAATGCAATTTAAAGAAGAAAAAAATCCAGATTTGCTTTGATTATTGTAGGGCTGCCAAATTTGTTCCGAATTTTGTGATTATATCAATATGGCTGTCAATGATAATAATAATAATAATGATGATAATAATATCATTATTATTATTACAAAATAAAAATATTAAAATGACTAAATAAAAACAAAATAAGAAATATTATTGTTTGATTAAGGCTGTACAGTTTGGTCAAAATGTTGTGATTAAATCAACACATAAATAAATAATAATAATAATAATTAAAGTTTTATAATTGTTATTATTGCAACTTAAAAATATTAAAATGACTAAATAAAAATAAAATGAATATTTAAGAAAAATAGTATAATACTGTAATCTAATAATAATAATAATAATTTTATTAACATTAATATTTAATATTAATATTTCAGTAATTTAATTTTATTAATACATTATAAAATCACCGCACTGATATTTATTGCACATGTGTTTAATTAAAGCAGAGCCTTTGGACAAAGCCACATAACGATTTTGGTTTTGTTTCAATTAATCGTGCAGCCCTGCTTCTTACTGTGATGTTTTATTAGACCGAACCCTGACACCTTTGAGCTCAAGTCTGATCTTTATTAATCTGATCTAATAATCAGCCGTCAGATCGCTCTCTCGTATGGTGAATATGTTGATTGTGTGTGTGTGTGTGGGACAGTGAGAGCGTGTCTTTATTGAATGTAACACATGTAATCCCGTCAGACCCCCGAGACGCCGCCGTTCTTCAGAGGTCACTTAGAGAGTCATGTGAAGCAGGAGCTTCCTGTTTTCATCGTGCTGTAATCACAGACAGAGTACGTCCCGCAGGAATACACTCTTATTGGCGTCAGCACTTTAGAGGATGTAGTGTGTATTAGTCTCGTGCCCCAGATGTGCTGCTTTATATGCCACTGTCCTCCAGGAATATCCTGATATATGGCCTCGTCCGTTCACACTCGCGCCGTGTTTTGTCTTGCAGGCAGGTTCAGCGCTTGCGTTTGTTTTTCCGACGGCCAGAAGTACAACCCAAACCCAAGCCGAGAGCGCTGCTGGTGTTATTTGAGCGATATATCGTTTCAGCATCGTTCACGAGATGTGCGATGTTCAGTACACTGATCGTTATATTTATACTAGGGCTGTCTAAACTTAATTAATTAGTTATGAAAAAATTATGCGGTTAAAATATTTCAACGCAGTTAAGACACTGGCCCCGCCCCCAGACCTGTACATCATCTTCCCTGAAATGATTAAATGATTCAATCTTACCTTCACAGCAGAAGTGTTGTGTGTCCGAGCAGCACAGCGGTGTGTAGTTTCTGAATGAATCCAGTGAATGAAGATAGAAACACCCTCGCGTTAGCCTTGCCTGTGATTTTGTCATTAGATGCAAAGGTGATATAATACAAACAACAGTGTTATAAATCTACTCTAATGGGAATTTTTGGAAAGTGTCCAGAAATGTTCCACCCCTTTGTAACCCTACCTGCAAAATCATCCTTAACATTTATTTTTTTCCCCAAATAGAGCTATTCAAGTCATCTGGTGATTTTTCTATATATATATTTGTTCATAATGCAATGTACTGTATATTGCAGAAAAACAAAATATCATAACGTGAGGTTTTATTCCTCAATATTGTGCAGCCCTAGTCTTCACACAATGATAGCGGCGCTCTGGAGGCTTGGTGATTGGGCTGGCAGGAGTCTGGGCTCTTAAGACACAACATATCGACTGGGCCATCCATCATCTGTTAGCATGCGCTCAGGCCTGCCAATACTCCCCCCGTTCCAGAGGCAGAGCCGGCCTCCGTACATACTGACGTCTTCTGTCCTTCCTCATCCGTTCTGTCAGAGCGGCCCTGAGCTCATCCCATCTGCATGCTCCGTCATCTCCTGAACGCTGCACACACACCCGTGTTTAACCTCAGCCTGTCCTCACACACACACACACACACACACACACACACACACACACACACTCACACTCTCACACACTCACACACACACACACACACACACACACTCACAAACACACACTCTAACACACACACACACACACACACACACACACACACACACTCACTCAAAAAACCACACTCTAACAGTGTGAAAACACACACACACACACACACACACACACTCACACACACTCACACACACACACATGCGCTGGAGCTCTTTAAGGCAGGATGGATTCTGATTGGTTGTCAGTGTTTTTAAAGTGATTCCAGGTTATTATAGTTAACTACAAAAAAAAAATAAAAACTTAAAAAAAAACTTAAAATTAAAAAAAAATAAATAACTGAAATAAAATATAATAAACTTTTTATAGAGTAATACTTTTTAGGGCGGGGCGATATATTGCATGCGATTGTCACGCGCATTTTGTCAGTAAAGCCGGTTCCCTGATTAGCGCTAAATCTCCATCACCTGCTTTCAAATTTGACCATCAAACCTGAGACTTCGATTGAATCAAATATTCATTCATGTAATCAGCGACACCCATTTCAGCAGATTTGTAATGAGAAACTTTTCTAAATCTGTTGCAAAGTCATGTAAGGACTTCCTGTGGTTTACTGCCAAAATAAAAGCTTGATGTTTGTTTAAAAGAATTTAAAATGTAAGAACTGGTATTGTAGTATTTGTGGTTTTACCATTAAATAAAAAATATTGTGGTTTTTATTATATACCTTTTTTTTATTATTAAAAATGATTCCAGTACTTATAATATTGCAAGAATATTAATAAATATTTTATGGTGGTAATAAATTTGTCAAAAGCAATAGAAATGTAGCTTAGCAGCACTCTAAAATCTGCTCATTACACCATAGCAATACCCTGACAACCACCCATAACATCTTAAAGGTGCAGTCTGTAATAATGACAGCTAGAGGTTGAAATGGGTACCACAGTCCTAATTCAAAACACTGAACTAGCGCCCGCTCCTCATCAGACGCGACGCTCATGTGACTGACAATGGAAAGTGACCAGCCTTACACTGAAAGTGGATGTGATGATTGATCCACGTTTCTGTGTATAAATCAACACTCCTCTGATCCGGTTCATTTGCTGGCCTACATGGCGGCAATATGCTGAGTTTTCCACCAACTGGCAACCCAGAGTGTCGAAATCCTATTGGGTAAACTGGCAGTGGGCGGAGTCACACGGACCAAAACAAAAACAGACATTCCGACACGGAATGCTCGTTTCAAAGCAGCATAACTGCTGTAGTGTCGTTGTGTTTCTCAGAGAAACTGAGATTAGCATGTTTCTCGAATATCTGCAAATATTATGGTATTTTAAAGGAGTCACATGATGCGATTTCATATGATTTTCATAGGCTTCATAGGTTTTCCTTTGTCTTTGGAGTGTTGCAAGCTGTTTGTGCATATATAAGATCTGTACATTTTCTAAAGACTAAAGTCTTAAACTCAAAGAGATATTCTTTATAAAAGTTAAGACTCGTCCACGCCTTCCTGAAATCCCTCGTTAAACACCCCCCCCCCACAAATCTACATCACTGTGTGACACCGCCCAAATGTTTACGCAAAGAAAGTAGGTGTGACTTTTATTCTCGATGTAGTATTGTTGTCATGGAGACGCTGTGTTTCTCCAAATATGGAAAGGGGCGTAACATTTCTGTCACACGCTTGATGTATTTGGCCAATCACAACGCACTGGATAGCTGGCCAATCAGAGCACACCTCGCTTTTCAGAACGATGAGCTTTGTAAAAATCACTTCTGTAAAAAACAGCGCAGAGAGGAGCAACAATAATGTATGGTGTGTGGAAAATAATAATACGGTGCATCATCATATGACTTATTTAATGCTTTAGTACAGTGAAAAAATTACAAAGAATTAAAGCATCTTTTACCATCAGCCAGAACACCCCAGAAACCAAAGCAATGTGCTAACAGCACATCAGAAATTTAGCAACCTGATGGTAGCACCTGTTAATCATTCAGATTAATAATGTTCTCCTTAATAACTGATAAACAAAAATAGTACTATTAGCCCCCCCCCCCCCCCGCCCCCCCCCCCCCCCCCTTTTGGGTATTCAACAAGTGAATATATTTCTCTTTACAAATGTAATAGTCAGTTAATTGTGATCAGCTGACATCTGTGCAGTCATTTATATGAATGAATCCTCGTATGCATCGAAGCAGCGTATGCTCCTGTCTGGCGTCTGCCGGACGCTCCCGTAACACAGATGTTGTGAGTCATCTGTCAGCCAGGCCTCTCGCGGCCCGCGCTCTGGCTGTTCTGGAGGGAGTGTGCTGTCACTCTCCTCGTCTCACAATAGAGACGCATGCAGATCCCTGTTGGGCGGCTGGCGAGGGTGACATCGGCCGGGCCTGTCCTCGGACTCCTCAGCATTAGAATTGGAAATGAAGCGCTCTTAATAGTGCAGTCCGGATCGTATGAGGTGCTGTCACTCCTCCCCTGAGAGGGGCCGCGGCCGGGCCCCGTACAACCCCATGAATGAATTTGGGTGTAATGATCGGCCCTCTTTAAAATGCCGTTCCACCCAGTTTGCATATGTCTCCGGAGCCGGAATGAGGAGGAGTACTGGAGATGTTGGGAGCGGGACTCGGGCAGATGCTCCCCGTTTGGGCGTATTTGAATCTGCACACGCCAGGGCCCTTAATGCGTCTGAAAGGGGCCCTAATGTGTTCGTTTTTCATCAGCGCTGAGGCGGGCTGCAATATGGTGCCAGTGGCTCGCTTGGGGAATCTGAATTTTGAATAAGGATGCACTCAGGCTTTTGAAATCCTGAAGAAGTGTCAGAATAATGGATGTCGAGCAAATGTCAAGCGTTTGTTAATTCCTCTGTTATCGGGGGTTTGTCTAGCGCGATCCGTGCGGAGGCCGCTGTGCCATTGATATGCTGATTGCTTGGCTGCAGACGGTGTGTTTGTGATGGCACACTCGCAGAAGCGCTCCTCATTGATTATTTATCGCTCATCTGCCCGTTATCCTCACATTACATGCCTGTTAATCCAGCGGCCGAGTGGGACTGACGTTAACCAGCCTCCTTCCACCAGGCCTGCCGGGTCTGACTGCTTTAGCATCGCTTGTGTGTGGTTTATCTGCTGATTCATGAACTCAGAAGCAGACTGTGCTATGGGAACGAGTACCTGAGGACTCAGAAGTGACAGCAATTAACAACTGTGTGATTAGTTCAGGTGACTACATTGGAACGGCCCTTTGATTTCCATGATGTGCAAACAGCTGATGAAAAAAAAAAAACTATCATCGAATACACAGATATTTACACAGGTCTTCATGATAACCTCTCAAAACAGAATATTGGTTTAAAGCAAAAAAAGTTGTCTTATTAAGTCTTTTTAAGTTGTCTTAAAAAAAAAAAAAATAATAATATATATATATATATATATATTTATTTTATTTTATTTTATTTTTTTTTTTAATTGTATACGTTTCATTGTTTCAGTTTAACATACTTTTAGATTACCAAAATTTAATGTAACAAAAAAAAAAAAAAAATTGAGAGGGAAAAATGGATTTCATAAGGCCCTAAAATGTTAATTTTCGTTATACTTTTTAAAAAATATTTATTTAAATTGTCTGTGCTCCGATCAGGATTTTTGAGGCTGTTGATCTTTTTATCATGTAGAATTATTAATAGTGATGATCAGATCAAGATTTTAAGATATTTATTCAGGGCCTGAATTTTATTTTTGAAAATTAATTATTCTCTTAGGGGACTCTTGTGAGAGGTTTATTTATTTTTTTATTATTTGAGGGGTGGAGGGGACCGTTTTTTTTTTTTTTTTTTTTTTCAAAAATATATATTTATCTCACCTAAATGTTTGATCATGCACTGTATTTTTGTGTTTACAGTCATGTGATTGTTGCACAATAGCTTCCACAGCGCGAGCCTGATTGTGTGAGCTGTATGTGAGGTTCACACACACTCTGTCTGCAGTGTGTATGTAGTCCATGTGTGGTACAGAACCAGCGTTCACACAGGAGTCTGCTCCTGATTCACAAACACATTTATCCATTATTTTGATTTTAATCCAAACATTGTTACTCAAAATGCTTTTTCAACATTGTGATTCTTTCTTTTTGCACAGTACAGTAATGCAGTCTTTCATCAATTATTAATGCTTTTTACTTTTGCATTCACTTTTAGATTTATATATTAAGTTTCTAAAACATTTTAACTACTTTTCTTAGTTATCACAAACATTCTAAATTAAAACTTACCACTGACAGAAACAGTCAGCTCTACTGCCTTTTCTTTTGCATTTAAATCTTTATTACAAGCAATCCTGCAGTTCATAAAGAACTTTAAGAACTTTAAAATTATTACACAGTAGATTTCAATTATATGCATTTATTGTGTAATTACTACATTTTTGTGTCAATGCATGATCATATTTATTGCAAACAATGCGCTGTTACTTTAATTCAGTGCATGCAGCGCAGCAAAAATAGACTCGGTTGGGAAACGATCTCTGCACTGCTGCAGACGCACCGCTCCTAAACACTGCGAGACCGCAACCGTGCAAAAGCATAAAATCAAGTTGTAATTCTAACTGAAAGCAACATTGTTTTTTCATGTGTGATAATGAAAAGCTGCTTGCTTGCGTTAAAGCAATCGATTGCATAACATGTTATATAAATAAATGTGGTGTGACTTGAGTGCCGATTGCAGAGCTAGTGCAGAAATCCACATCGCTATGATCAGATGCTTCCTTAACTGCTGGTTTCCAATGCTGTCATTTTTGTTGTGCATTTATTTCGTTATTGAGAGTAATAATAATCCTCTCTCATCAGCATTGGTATGTTTGCTAACAGGAAACCGCTGCTTATGTATATAAAACTTATTTTTAAAACTTAAGTGAATAACAAAAAAAAAAAACATTGTGAGTATATTACACATGACCGCTTTTATTTGTTTGTAGTGTTGGAAAACTTTCAAACACACGTAACTGCAGGGCTGCTAAAATAAATCGATGCATTGCGAATCAAGAAATGATTCTAAGATTTTATATTTGCCGTATTTGCACTTTCTGCGCGAGAGCACCCTGTGGCCTTCGAATGGAGATTTACTACTGATCACAGAACCGTGCTTCACTGAAAGATACACATGACAGTCACAGCTTCTGTCTAATCATGATTTCAATTTCATTTCGATTCATCGTGCAGCCCTAATTACAAGTGTTTACAGTGGACTGTTTACATTAATCTCACATCATAGAGCATAAAAGGAGAGGTGCAAGTACGTTTAACCACTTACATGGCTCAACTGAATACACAAGCACTCTTCTTTGTGAGCATTTTAGTGTGCGGTTAAAAACTAGCCTAGAGCGCCATCTGCTGTTAAAAACTAAGCTCAGCATCAATTCCAGTGAGAATCGCGATGCATTCGGAAAATCTCAGAATCGGTCCACAAATGGAAATGCATCAATTTATTATCCCAGCCCAGTTGGTTTACATGTAGGGAGTATCAGGAAGGCGGAATTACAGTTTTGTGCTACAGTGCCACTCTGGTAAACCATGTTATTGCAGGCCCTTACCTTCGGTCATATGAGATCAAAGAACTATTAAAAAAAAAATATATATTTCAGTGTAGAGCAACAAAAACACAGTGTTAAAACATTTCATTATTTTAACTTGAGATGCTCATGTTCCAAATCACAGAGGAAAAAAATTAGAAGTGATGCAACGGATGCTCAGATGGTCAAAATGTCCAAGACGCTGCTCCCCATGACTGTGCTGCGTTCAGACGCTGGTCCAGTAACGTCAGATCTGGAGTGCAGTGCTCTCCTCTCCTCTCTCAGTGTGAACAGAAGTGGATCTGTCAGCTCAGGCCTGTGGCTTCTCTCTGTAATCACAGAGCTGCCAGCGTTTATATCGTCAGAGCAGAGGAAAACAGCCCTGTGGAAGAGGAGGCTGTGAGCGAGAATGCATTTTCAGGGTGTCAAGGCTGATGTGTTGAAAGCATCCTTGATTTGCGAGAACCGGAATGAAATTCTAAAATCATGTGCACTGTTTCTGTAGCATGGTAATAATGTCCCTTCAGAGTTTCCCACAGGAAAGGGGTTGGTCTCTCTCTCTCTACTTCTGAAAGTTAAGTGCCTCAATCTGATGCACACAGAGTTCGATATGAAGAGTTCAGACCCATTTTCAGTGTCCAGAACTAAATAAATTAAAAAACCTCTGCACTGACATTGCATTGCTTTGTAGCTGAACTTTAAAGTGAACTCAAGCCTCTTTTATTTTTCGATGTAGTGTTTCAGTCTACATTACGTTTACACTGATGCTTTAGGAAGCCAGACCATTAGAATATAGTACTAATATTAAGAAGAGCTATTATTATTGTTATTATTATTTCCCTGCAAGACATTACTATTGTTACCGATGCACTTCAAAATAAATGCAAATGAAAAATGAATATTCACAATGACTATTTTAATTTACAGTAGGAAAATTAAAGTACCTTTATTTTAATTTCTTCATATAAAATGTGTGAAATAAGTTTTTCAAAAAGCACAGCACAGAATGCCACCTCTGCCAAAAAAAAAAAAAAAAAACGGGCGTCCCAAATTCGAATCCTGCCTCAAGGACCTTTCCCAATCCCACCCCCATCTATCTTCCACTTCACTTCCTGTCAGCTGTGATCTGTCCTATCATAATAAAGGTGAAAATGCCAAAAAAACGAGCAGTGCTGCCAATGTACTATGAGTGAGATGCGTACGGGATGCTTGCAAGATGCGTGGGAGAGGCGTGTTAGATGCGTGCAAGATGCATACGGGATGTGTGCGAGATGCGTGCGAGGCCTGAGGTTGTGTGTTAGCATACTGCGATCAGTTGCAGTGCTGGAATGAAACAAATGGGCCAGAATGGCACAAGTGTCAGTAGCATTGCTCCAGGCAGGAAGCTGCTGGTCAGCGTAATCTGCTTCCTTGCTAAAGCGCCGATGCCCAGTGCATGATGGGTAAGGGAGGCTTTGCTGACAGTTTTCAGGAGAACTGCAGTAATGACTCTTGGAGGCTAGACCAAAATAACTTTAACACGTCCTGTCACAGAAAGCTCTACGAGTGCCACCTTTCACGGCCGATCATAATTAGCGCTGGGATTGTGTTATACGTGTCTGTGTTTGAGGTGACTATTGAGAAACCACTCCGACAGCTGGAGAACATCTCGTGTTCATTTAAAAAATGACTCCTTGTGATTGTCCTGTGTGCAGATTCTCTTATACAGTATTCATAAACTCTGTATGGTTTATTGGCTTGTAGTAAATGCATTAGGGATCATTCACATTGGCTACAAATGTGAAAAAAGTATTTGCAGAAATAATTAACATTAACTTTTATTTATAGATTCATATAACAAGTATTGTTTGTTGTTAGTTCATGATCCCTAATGTATTAATGTTAGTTGTAAGTTGTAAGTGTTTAATCAAGTTACAGTAAATTCAGTTGACCAATAGTGTGTAGGCATTTTACATAATCGACCAATCACGGCATGCATGAAGCAGGATCCGTTAGAGAACGGTTTTAAACTGATGTCACATTGATTTATTCATTTGATAAGAATTTTAGTTCAAGCTACAAATAAAACCAGAAAGTAATCAAGCATAGACATCCTCCATGCAAATATTATTAAAATATAAACCACTTTTGGGTTTAATTTGTGTTGTGCAATGACTGATCAGACTGACACACTCACTTCAGCTCAGATATACTCTGATGACCATAACATGACACGATGGTGCTTCACGCTGTTTGTTATGGCTCCACATTCAAATATTTATTTTAGCTGTGTGTAATTTTAGCTTTATCACATCACACAAGACCTTCAGACCGTTTGAACGCTCCCTGCTTCCAGCAGAAAGAGGTTTGATTCTGAATGTAATGAGACGTGTGCGGCTCCAGTTTCTGTCTGCGCTGTTGTGCACAACATCATAGCTGACTGTCGAAGGAGGCGAGGCAGATGTTCCTTTGCACTTATCTGCATGTGTAATTAGAGCAATTTGCATATGTAGAGCATGAGGCACAAACACAGGCGTTTTTGCTTTAGTGATAAATGTTGACTTGGGGGGAAATCTTCATAAGATGGGATTATCAGACGTTATACACTCGGACCGCCGCTGCAGATTTGTTCACGCATGCTTCTGTCTCCAGATGTTTACTGAAGTCGTGTCATGAAGTTCACTCACATTTGTTTGCGCATTAAACTACATTCACTCCTGCTAACCCTGGCAGACAGTCAGGAGCAGTTCTGACATTAAATGCTTTTCTCAAAGGCCTTAAAATCATTAGGAGTAAAATGAGCTCATCTGACGGATGTGACGGGATCTTCACGTATGGATCTGTGGCAAACGCTCATTATTATCAGAACATATGACGGTGCCGGCGCTCCATTAGCCAGGTGGCATTCATTAGGTTAATTGCTGCCATTTCTTATTATTAATAGTTTGTGAAAGTGGCACCCTTGGAAATGGTTCGGTACATGATTAAAGACATTAACCAACTGAAAACTGAAAAGGTGTTATGCTTATATTTTCTTTTCTTTTTTTTCGTTGTGTGTGTTTTAAGTGGAGGTTTGATCCTGATTTGTTCATTCCTCCTCTTTCATTCTGAACGTCTGCTGAGTTGTGGAGTGAATCCGGATGACTGTGTGGAGTCTGTTCTCGTATTAATGCATCATGCGCGGCTGTCAGGAGGGTAATTATGGCCAGAGCGGCTGATTCCCAAAGCGCTCTTGTGTTTCCAGACCTTCTGTTTTATCATGTTGGGAATGACGCGCTGGAGGCCATCAGCATTACGCTCTTTATGACCTTCTAATGATGCTCTTTATTTGAACGCTGCTGAAACGTTTCCCTCGATTTTCCCCCAATTGTGGATTGTGTAACATTTTTTGCATTTCTGTGAATTCCTCTCGATTTGATTCATGAACGATTTTTGCAGATTTAGATTTGATTAGATTTGATTCAATTAAAATAGATTCATGATTTGAGTCTATATTTTAGGTGCATTTTATAGGACTACAAAAATGCTTCTGCTATTATGTCTTAGGTAAGAAAAAGAGAAAGACAGACTACTTTAGATTGTTTCTTGCATCAAGCAACTTGAAATGAAATGCATTAAATTTACATTCATGTGTTTGGCACATACTTTTATCCAAAGCAACTTACCTTGCATTCAGTGTATTCATGTACATTTTAATAATTTCTTTCTTAAATATTATATAACATTATATAAAAAACATTATATAGAGAGAGCTGAAAGTATTCCATTTTTCTTTTAAACATTTAATTTCCAGGAGTTTTTCCATGAGGAATTGTAATCTTTGGTGCATTGAGAAAGCGAGTGAATCCTCTGTCCTGTCGAAATGATACAGTCTAGATTCAGATTTTCACGCTTCAGGTTCTACTGGAGTTTTTCCCTGTACTTGCATGAAAACATTGCATTGTGGGATACTGCTGTGTACTGTTCACCGGTTGATGCAAAGCTTATTTAGCATTTATCTTACAGTTGAGATCAAAAGTTTACCATCCCCCATCAGAATCTGCAAAATGTTAATTATTTTTACCAAAATAAGAGGGATCAATACACAATGCATGTTATTGTTTATTTAGTACGGACCTGAATAAGATATTTCAAATAGATGATGTTTACATATTAGGGATGTAATGATTCACTTTAGTGATGTTTCGATTCGTTTAACGATTCGATTTTCTCACATTTTCCCACAATTTATAATACAAGATATTATACAGTTAATGAGGTGTCATTTTATTAGGCTCTCGCTGCACGTTTCTTTGTGAAGTTGAGATATAACAAAACTAAATAGAAATTTTAAAACAAACCCCAAATCAAATAAATAAGTTACACAAATAAAATAAATCTCTAAATATCGACAAACTAAGGCTTTGTCTGTGCTCTTTTCATTTAAAACCAGAGGCAACCACTGCATTTTAATCACCATCCAAACAAACATGCATCATTAATATTTTTTTAATCTGAATTAGACTGCATCATTTCGAAATTTGAAGCAAAAACAGTGTTCTGAATTTAGTTTTGTAAAACTATACTACATAAAACATCTAAACGAAGCAGCAGACAAGCTGAATGAGACGCAGATCTCGGCGTCTCTGCCAGCAGGTTTGTGGCGCTCATACACAGCAGTGCGTATACAGTGTTTTCTTGGTTACCGCTGTAAACAAAGCAGAACTGCGCTTATGAACGGCAGTGATACAGCGTTTCCTTGGTTGTACAACTTAAACAGCAGAACTCTGCGCTTCATTGAACAAGGCTAGCTGATACAGCGTTCCTTGGTTACCGCTGTAAACAAAGCAGAACTGCGCTTATGAACGCAGTTGATACCGCACAAGTGTCAGTAGCAATTGCCCAGGCAGGAGCTGCTGGTCAGCGTTAATCTGCTTTCTCTCCTTGCTAAAGCGCACGATTGCCCCAAGTGTCATGATGGCGTCAAGGGCTGGCTTGTGGCTTACAGTTTTCAGGAGAACTGCAGGAATGACTCTTGGAGGCTAGACCAAAAATAACTTAACACGTCCTGTCACAGAAAGCTCTACGCGAGTGCCAGCTTTTCACGGCCGATCATAATTAAGCGCTGGGATTGTGCAGTGTTATACGTGTCTGTGTTTGAGGTGAATACAGAGACACCACTCCGACAGCTGGAGAACATCTCGTGTTCATTTAAAAATGACTCATTGTGATTGTCCTGTGCGTAGATTCTCTTATACAGTATTCATAAACTCTGTATGGTTTATTGGCTTGTAGTTAATGCATTAGGGATCATTCACATTGGCTACAAATGTGAAAAAAAGTTGGGGTTTTGCAGAAATAATTAACATTAACTTTTATTTATAGCTTCAAATAACAAGTATTGTTTGTTTTTAGTTAGTTCATGATACCTAATGTATTAATGTTAGCAAGTAGTAAGTGTTTTAATGAAGTTACAGTTAAATTCAGTGTGACCATAGTGGTGGCAAGGCATAAGTTACATAATCGACCAATCACAGCATGCATGAAGCAGGATCCGTTAGAGAACGTCTTTTAAACTGATGTCAAACATTGATTTATTCATTTGATAAGAATTTTTAGTTCAAGCTACAAATAAAACCAAAAGTAATCAAGCATAGACATCCTCCATGCAAATATTATTAAAATATAAACCACTTTTTTGGGTTTTAATTTGTGCTGTGCAATGACTGCAGACTCGACTGAACCCACGCACAACTTCAGCTCAGATATACTCTGATGACCACTAACATGACACGATGGTGCTTCACGCTGTTTGTTGTGGCTCCACATTCAAATATTTATTTTAGCTGTGTGTAATTTTAGCTTTATCACATCACACAAGACCTTCAGACCGTTTGAACGCTCCCTGCTTCCAGCAGAAAGAGGTTTGTTTCTTCTGAATGTAATGAGATACGTGGTGCGGCTCCAGTTTCTGTCTGCGCTGTTGGTGCACAACACTCAGCATAGCTGACTGTCGAAGGAGGCGAGGCAGATGTTCCTTTGCACTTATCTGCACATGTTAATTAGACCAATTTGCATATGGAGAGCATGAGGCACAAACACAGGCGTTTTTGTGATAAATGTTGCTTGGGGGGAATCTTCATAAGATGGGGATTATCAGGACGTTATACACTCGGACCTGTCCGCTGCAGAGTTTGTTCACTAGCAATGCTTCTGTCTCCAGATGTTTTACTGAAGTCGTGTCATGAAGTTCAACTCACAGTTGTTTGCGCAATTAAACTACATTCACTCCTGCTAACCCTGGCAGACAGTCAGGAGCAATTTCTGACATAAATGCTTTTCTCAAAGGCCTTAAAATCATTAGGAGTAAAATGAGCTCATCTGACGGATGTGACGTGGGATCTTCACGTATGGATCGGTGGCAAAACGCTCATTATTTATCAAGAATATGACGTGCCGGTGGCGGCGCTCCATTAGCCAGGTGGCATTCATTAGGTTTAATTGCTGCCATTTCTTATTATTAATAGTTTGTGAAAGTGGCACCCTTGGAAATGGTTCGGTCCATGATTAAAGACATTAACCAACTGAAAGCTGAAAAGGTGTTATGCTTATATTTTCTTTTCTTTTTTTTCGTTGTGTGTGTTTTAAGTGGAGGTTTGATCCTGATTTGTTCATTCCTCCTCTTTCATTCTGAACGTCTGCTGAGTTTGTGGATTGAATCCGGATGACTGTGTGGAGTCGTTCTCTCGTATTAATGCATCATACGCGGCTTGTCAGGAGAGGTAATTATGGCAGAGCGGCTTGATTCCCCAAAGCGCTCTTGTGTTTCCAGACCTTCTGTTTTATCATGTTGGGAATGACGCGCTGGAGGCCATCAGCATTACGCTCTTTATGACCTTCTAATGATGCTCTTTATTTGAACGCTGCTGAAACGTTTCCCCCTCGATTTTCCCTCAATTGTGGATTGTTGTAACATTTTTTTTTTGCATTTCTGTGAATTCCTCTCGATTTGATTCATGAACGATTTTTGCAGATTTAGATTTGATTAGATTTGATTCAATTAAAATAGATTAATAATTTGAGTCTATATTTTAGGCGTATTTTATAGGACTACAAAAATGCTTCTGCTATTATGTCTTAGGTAAGAAAAAGAGAAAGACAAACAGACTACTTTAGATTGTTTCTTGCATCAAGCAACTTGAAATGAAATGCATTAAATTTACATTCATGTGTTTGGCACATACTTTTATCCAAAGCAACTTACCTTGCATTCAGTGTATTCATGTACATTTTAATAATTTCTTTCTTAAATATTATGTAATATTATATAAAAAAAAACATGATATAGAGAGTGCTGAAAGTATTCCATTTTTCTTTTAAACATTTAATTTCCAGGAGTTTTTCCATGAGGAATTGTAATCTTTGGTGCATTGAGAAAGCGAGTGAATCCTCTGTCCTGTCGAAATGATACAGTCCTAATTCCGATTTTCACGCTTCAGGTTCTACTGGAGTTTTTCCCTGTACTTGGCATGAAAACATTGCATTGTGGGATACTGCTGTGTACTGTTCACCGGTTGATGCAAAGCTTATTTAGCATTTATCTTACAGTTGAGATCAAAAGTTTACATCCCCCATCAGAATCTGCTAAATGTTAATTATTTTACCAAAATAAGAGGGATCATACAAAATGCATGTTATTGTTTATTTAGTACGGACCTGAATAAGATATTTCACATAGAAGATGTTTACATATTAGGGATGTAATGATTCACTTAACTCACGATTCGATTTACGATTTTGATTTCACGATTCGATTTTCTCACATTTTCCCACAATTTATAATACAAGATATTATACAGTTAATGAGGTGTCATTTTATTAGGCTCTCGCTGCACGTTTCTTTGTGAAGTTGAGATATAACAAAACTAAATAGAAATTTTAAAACAAACCCCAAATCAAATAAATAAGTTACACAAATAAAATAAATTTCTAATTAATCTATAAATTTAGGCTTTGTATGTGTTTTTTTGTTTTATTTTCATTTAAAACCAGTGGATTTTAATGAATTTTAATAAAAATATGAAGAAAGATTGAGGAATTATTATTTTTTTATTCTGAATTAGACTGCATCATTTCGAAATTTGAAGCAAAAACAGTGTTCTGAATTTAGTTTTGTAAAACTATACTACATAAAACATCTAAACGAAGCAGCAGACAAGCTGAATGAGACGCAGATTCACTCTCTGCCAGCAGGTGGCGCTCATGAACAGCAGTGATACAGTGTTTGCTTGGTTACCGCTGTAAACAAAGCAGAACTGCGCTTATGAACGGCAGTGATACAGCGTTTCCCCTTGGTTAACCGCTGTAAACAAAGCAGAACTGCGCTTATGAACGGCCAGTGATACAGCGTTTCCTTGGTTACCACCGCTGTAAACAAAGCAGAACTGCGCTTATGAACGGCAGTGATACAGCGTTTCCTTGGTTACCGCTGCAAACAAAGCAGAACTGCGCTTATGAACGGCAGTGATACAGCGTTTCCCTTGGTTTACCCGTGCTGTAAAACAAAGCAGAACTGCGCTTATGAACGGCAGTGATACAGTGATTCAGCGGTTCCTTGGTTACCGCTGTGTAAACAAATCAGAACTGCGCTTATGAACGGCAGTGATACAGCGTTTCCTTGGTTACCGCTGTAAACAAAGCAGAACTGCGCTTATGAACGGCAGTGATACAGCGTTTCCTTGGTTACCGCTGTAAACAAAGCAGAACTGCGCTTATGAACGGCAGTGATACAGCGTTTCCTTGGTTACCCGCTGTAAACAAAGCAGAACTGCGCTTATGAACGGCAGTGATACAGCGTTTCCTTGGTTACCGCTGTAAACAAAGCAGAACTGCGCTTATGAACGGCAGTGATACAGCGTTTCCTTGGTTACCGCTGTAAACAAAGCAGAACTGCGCTTATGAACGGCAGTGATACAGCGTTTTTCCTTGGTTACCGCTGTAAACAAAGCAGAACTGCGCTTATGAACGGAAGTGATACAGCGTTTCCCTTGGTTACCGCTGTAAACAAAGCAGAACTGCGCTTATGAACGGCAGTGATACAGCGTTTCCTTGGTTACCGCTGTAAACAAAGCAGAACTGCGCTTATGAACGGCAATGATACAGCGTTTCCTTGGTTACCGCTGTAAACAAAGCAGAACTGCGCTTATGAACGGCAGTGATACAGCGTTTCCTTGGTTTACCGCTGTGCAAACAAAGCAGAACTGCGCTTATGAACGGCAGTGATACAGCGTTTCCTTGGTTACCGCTGTAAACAAAGCAGAACTGCGCTTATGAACGGCAATGATACAGCGTTTCCTTGGTTACCGCTGTAAACAAAGCAGAACTGCGCTTATGAACGGCAGTGATACAGCGTTTCCTTGGTTACCGCTGTAAACAAAGCAGAACTGCGCTTATAAACACTACTTTAATATGCATTGTTCAGAGGCAAAATGTCAGTTCCCCTCAGAGATACATTCATATAAACGACTTCAGTTGTATCTCGATTAGAACGCATGTAGCGTTGGTTGTCATGTGTTTGCTGAAGGAGTGTTGATCACGATTCAGATGCAGAGCCTCTCAAAGCTCGTTTTCATCTGATGATGCATTTACTTTTGGGAAAGCCTTTCAGAGCTTAAACGGTGAGTCTAAACAAGCCCATAATTCAAAGTTCGGCCCATTGTTTGACACGGATCTGTTTTCACAGATATTAAGGGCAGTTTACCTCCTTTTAACTCAACAGGCTAAAGATTTAGCAATTAGGCCCTAATCACGATCATTATATGGAGTAATCCATCTGAAGCCTAACAGATGTGTGAGTGCGCTGGTCAAGGTCCGGTGTTGATGTGTTCACCTAATGGCTGTTATTTGGCCGCTGCGCCGGTCGCTCGTGACTGGAATGTTCTCAGATCTTCATGCTGGCTTTGTTCACTGCCAAAACTCACTCAACACTTTGGGATTTTGATTCCTCTCCCTTGAGTTTTAATTAGGGATGTCAATTTTCGATTATTTCCATGATCGATCATCGTTTAAATTAACGATCAATTAATTGTTAACCTTAAAGGGTTAGTTCACCCAAATATGAAAATTCTGTCATTAATTACTCACCCTCATGTCATTTCAAACCCGTAAGACCGTCGTTCATCTTTGGAACACAAATTAAGATATTTTTGATGGAATCTGGAGCTGTCTGACCCTGTATGGACAGCAACGCAACTGAAATGTTCCCAAGTCCAGAAACGTAGCAGGGAGAACTGTGAATTAATCCATGTGACATCAGTGGTTCATCCGCAATTATATGAAGCTACGAGAATACTTTTTGTGCACAAAAAACAAAAAGACTTTATTCAACAATTTGTCTCCTCCGCATCACCCTGGTGCCATTTTTGAGAAGTTTTCCTTTCTCTTTGGAGCTTTACAAGCTGTTCGTGAATAGATAAAATCTCTAAAGTTGCAAAGACTAAAGTCTCAAACCCAAAGAGATATTCTTTATAAAAGTTAAGAGTAAACCACGCCCTCTTAAAACACCTCATTCTAACATGCCCCCACATCTCTACGTCACTGTGTGGGAAGATTTGCATAACACCGCCCAAATGTTCACGCAAAGAAAGAAGGCATAACTTTGATTCTCTCTGTAGTATTGTTGTTGCCGCTGCTTCCATGTTGTGGAGACGCTGTTTCACATCTATTCATGTATGTATACATAAGTTTATTAAAGGGGTGATATGACCTTGCTAAAAAAAACGTTGCGTATTGCGCAGCGTAAACATAAAACCATGGCAAATTCTTTAAATATGATAATGTACTTACAGGCTGTGAGTCAGAAGCGCCAGACTGTCCTTGCAAAGTTTGAACTGCCCCACTTTATAGAAACACCTTCTTTCTTTGCGTGAACATTTGGGTGGTGTTATGCAAATCTTCATTCCGAAACGAGGGAAATTACTGTCTTTTATGAATGGGTTTCTGAATCACTGACTCACTTGATTCATTCAAAAGTGTGGATTCATTAAGTAACAGAGCACCGCTGTGTTGCTTGGCTTTGATTGGAACTATTTTCGTCAGCAAAGTTGAGCAAATACAGTCAATATTGTTTCTATAATATAAGTCACTTCATTTGAACTTCTTGTTTATTGAACCACTATTGTATAAAATCAGTGTCAGATTGCAATCGTGTTGATATTGGGGTTAAATACCTTGGTTGTGCAATGTTTTGTACCTAAAGCATATATAATTTTTTTTTTTTTTTTTACCACAGTATGCATCTATATGCATCATTTGTTTTTATTTCTGCACGAGCCTCTCTCTCTCTCTCTCTCTCTCTCTCTCTCTCTCTCTCTCTCTCTCTCTCTCTCTCTCTCTCTCTCTCGCTCAAGCCTCATCTGGCACATCATAAATACATCATCAGTTGCTGTAAGTGTGACGTCAAAACGGATGTTCATGCAGAAAACCGGCTAATTCTGGTCCCTGGCCGCTCAATTGGTGCATCTCTAGTTTTTTCTGTCCAATCAGCAACGAGAGCGGCTCAGACGCTGAATAAATGAGCAGCTGAGGGTTTGGAGTGTGGGATATTCCCGTCGGATCTGTTTTCCAGGTGCACGCCCTCCGCAGGTGCTTGACATTGAGCTCCGCTGAAGATGAATGTAGCTTATGGCCATCCGTGGAATTGAGGGGCCCTCGGGAGCCGCAGCTTCCTGCCATGAAAGACTCCTCTCTCAGAGGCCATCGGCTGCAGGGGGAACGTTCCTGATATCCCACAAACTCCAGCCAGCATCATCATCATCATCCCAAACAGCCCAGCTGCTGACGGGACTCAGTGTCAGTGCCAGCAGACCGCCGTATGATTCATATGCACCCACAGACATGGATTTATACATACAAATAAACAGATGCTTTTATGATTCTGAAAAAGTAAAGTTAGGACGGAAAATTAGAAATGGGTTAAACACGTGGTGCTCTTTATTGTCCATTAAAACTGCATATTCACTGACTGAATATATCTGTTATTTTCTAATATTTCTTAGAGAAAACAAACTGATTATAATATTTGAAAAACTAGCTGCCGAATTAGAGTCATGTGATGAAATCAACATACAGAAGAAAAAGAACATAATTCAGGAAATAATGCCATGTAAAACAGGAAATGATGATGATGACGAATCAGATGTCAGTATATTAGTGACACTGATCTTGTGACTCAGTTTTGTTTCAGTCATCAGGGATATTTCCTTTCCTTCAGGACTCAGAAGAGACTTCTGATGATTCTGATCAGCATTAAATTATGCTGAGTTTCATTAAACTCTCGTTTTGTGGCTTTAGTGTCTTGATTGTTATATGATCGAGGAGAGAGGTGTGGAATATAGCCGGTCGCAGGTTAAAAATTCAGGGAAATGTATGATTTTAAGGCCTGGAAAGTCACCAAAATGAATGAAAATTTAAAAGGTGACAGACTTCATCTTAAACTATTTCAAACAGCATTTTTAAGAATAATTTTTGTGATTTGACACACACACACACACACATGTGTGTATATATATATATTTGTGTGTGTAAATTTTTTTTCACACTTATACTATTCTATTTTCTTTATTAAGAGCCTGTAATATTTATACTCCAGTATCCTTGTTTACTGTTTTTCTCTCTCTCTTGTATTTTATTGTCTGTCGTGCAGCTCTTTAGTTGGCCCTGCTCCACGCCTAAACGTGCTCTAGAAATAACTGAATTAAACTGAACTATTACAAATGTACTACACATCAAATATAGGGTTTTGTAGTTGTGTGTGTGTGTGTGTTTTTTTTTAAATAAGTCTCTTATGCTCATCAAGGCTGCATTTATTTGATCAAAAAAATAATTGTGGAATATTTTTACAATTTAAAATTGGTTTTCCATTTTAATTTACTTTAAAACATCATTTATTTCTGTGACATAAAGCTGAATTTTCATCAGCCATTACTCCATTCTCCAGTGTCTCAATCAATCCTTCAGAAATATACTATTAAAACAGAAAACCATTATTTTAAATATATCAATTTATGTATTCAGAAATTACAACGTACTGTTCAGTACATATTATAAAGAACCGTTTACATGAATGTGCGCATGAGCTGGTGTTGATGAGGTTCGGATGTGAGTGTGTTCTTGAGATCTTGAGGTGTGTAGGTGTCTCAGGGATCCGGCGCTCTGCGTCTCGCACCGATCATCTGGAACAGCTTCGCCACACTTGTTTCCATGTTCCTGGCGATTACAGGCTTTGAAGCACTGCTCTCTCTTTGTCTGCGTGCAGTGCACTCTGGTAATTAACTTTGTCCTTCTTTTATTTGTTCCAGTCTTCCTCCGTCCACTCTTCTGAGCATCTTCTCCCAGGAGTACCAGGTTAGAAGTTTTCTTCCTTTGTGAGGCCTGACAGCTGCCTAATTGAATGATGAATGTCCCCTTATTTCTGTGTAATTGAACTGCCAACTCTGTGATTGGTTTGGAGGATTCCCCTCACCCGACACACACACACACACACACGCACACACACACACACACACACTCTCGGTGGACCTCTGCCAGCCCGGCCCCTCCATCTGTCTAATAACACCGAGCCGCTGCTTATTTGCCGGACCTGTAATAAATTATGCTAAACCATTATTATTCTGACAATAATAATTTCCCGGTGCAGCGCGGCTCGGTGTGCTAAATGTTTGCTGACTCGCGCTGTCGCGGGCGCTCTGGGCGTCTGGCAGTGATGATGATGGATGGCCGCTGCTGCGGAGGCACAGAACAGAGCCATTCATCATCCGGCCGACAGCTGTCACTCACTCGCTGCGTCTCAGAATTACTTCTGTAGCTTTTAAATAAGTTGTTTTTGAGCGCCGCTCTCGCTGTCCCCGGGTTAAGACGCCGCTGAATCACATTAGAAAGGAAGGAGTGGTTGTGTTCTAGTAGAAGAGGAAATGAAGGCACAGGGCCACCTGACCCTGATGTTCCTACACGAGAGAACAGGGCACTGGGGCCGGCTGCAGACTGGTCATAACTTTTAATATTCAGTTATGAAACGGTAGATTGGTCTTATTTGTATTGGGACAGTACGACTGATTACCACTTGGAAACTGCTAGTAATTTTTGTAGTATTTGGTAGTATTTTCTTTCCTCTTTACTAAACTGTGTCTGAAAGAGTAATATTTGATGTATTTGAGGTCTGAGATGTGGGAACGGTGAAGAGAGAGAGAGAGAGAGAGAGGGCAAATATTTAGTGTTTTAGGTCATCATTTCCTTCTAATCAGCCGATAGTGTCTTAAATAGACTGCATAACACTTCATCTTTTATAACATGGGATTCTGATCGAATGTATTCAATCTCTATTTTTGTAAAATTTTGTATTTATTTATTTCTTGTTTGTTAAAAATTACAGTTTTGGACATATAAGGTAATAAAATTATATATATATTTAAATACCTTAAAGTAACTATAAGTGAGCTTGTAAAACAAATATCTTTTAAAAACTAAAAAATCCATGTGGAGCATGCCCCTGTTTCTCACCTTTTTTCCTCTTTACCTGTTTGCATCTCTGAAAATACAGTAAAACAGTGAAATGTTTAAACAGTGATAAAGTGATGTTTTATTTGTGTGTTTATGTTATGTTTTAATGTATTTCTGTGATGCGCAGCTGTTATTTTTGAATTTTGAATTTACAGCATCAGTGTCACATGATCTTCAGAAATCATTCTAATATGATGATTTGCTGCTTAAGAAACATTTCTGATTATTATCAATGTTGAAAACAGTTGTGCAGCACAATATTTTTGTGGAAACTGTGATACATTTTATTTTTCAGGATTCACAGATGAATAGAAAGTTCAGAAGAACAGCATTTATTTGAAACAGAAATCTTGATTGTTAGTGTCTTTACTCTCACTTTTGATCAATTTAATGCATCCTTGATGATTAAAAGTAGTTTTGATGGTAGTGTAAACAAAATTGGTTTTATTTTAATTCCTGTTTTTGTAACTTGGTGGACTCGAATAAAACACCATTTGACTCATGTGATGAATCAGTGTAAACTCAGATTCAGATGATTACACCACCGAGTTTAAAACAGTCCTTGCATGTTAATTCTTTGCTCTCACATTAACATCAGGTGCTCCTGATATCCACGCAGATATATTCAGTTGTTAAAGCAAAGCCAGAAACACACACACTATGTATATATATTCCTACACGATGGCTGATAGATGATATATTACATGCACAGGATATATAAGTTTCATTGGTTTAAGGTCCTGCTCCGATGTGTGTGTTTCAGAAGAGGATGAAGCGCAGCATGGCGAGGCATCACGCTCCTGACGTGATCAAAGAATATTATCAGAGGTAAGAAACAGCCAATATTCCTGAAATACATCTGGAAAAGATGAACAATGACGTGGCTTCTTAAAAATGCAATGATCATACAGCAGCATGCAGTGATCCAGTCAGGTGAATATTTATCATCTGTTCTCCTCAGTATGTGTCTTCATATATATATATATATATATACTAGTCAACATTTGAAGTGGATCAAAAAAGTTCAACTTTGATGAAAGGTTTTGATCCACTTCAAATGTTGACTACTGTATATATATACTTTTAAACTTAAGTTAACCTCTTTAATTTTCTAATAATTGTAGTAATTGAAGCGGCAGGGTTTTAAGGTCATGGACACTTGTTGTAGGTGTAGATACATCAGCTTAAAAAAACAACAGCTCAGGTGGGACGCTGCTGTTTGTTATTCTCCCAAAAACCAAATCAGAAGAAACCATGTGATCTGAGTTTGACAAACCCGCTGGTGTCTGAAGGAAAGCTGTTATTGGTGGATCTGTGAGGGCTGTGTGGTTTGAGGTTAATGATGGGCTCGTCTGCTTGGGCTTTCGGAGCCGTAGAGGCTGAATCCATCAGGGATGCTGACATGTCCTGGCTTGTGCTCTCTTCTCATTGTTGTTCTGTGTGGTAATGAAGGTACCGCAGCGAAGCCAAGACTCGTCCTGCTGCACCGCTTCTGCTGGAGCTCGCCAACCAGGTACTGAAATACACGCTTTATTATTCTCCAGCAAACATAATTAACCCAGACCATTCATTCCCAGTCTGTTAGTACTTATCAAGATTGGGCTAATGGTCCAGCCTATTAACCAATGATTTCATGCAATTATCCTTCTTGGAAAAATAGTTGAGTGTCATTATCATAAGTGACATTCATAAATGCGTCTGCGCTCTATTATTGACTCGCAGGTCAGTGCTTAATATCTCTGTTTAGGTGAATATTTTATTTTATTTATTTTTATTTTATTTTTTATTATTTTAATTTCATTTCATTTATATTTTAGTATTTTAGTAGTCATTTTTTTAATTAATTTACAAACATTTAAATGATAATAGGGCTCTATTAAATTTATTTAAGTCATAAATTCTGTTTTCTGTTGTTAGCTGGATTCTATGTTTTATGATTTAATACAAATTTATCAAAAACAGAGGTAAGTGAATGCATGAAACATTCAAATATGATCAAATAAAACTTTTTTTTTTTGGTCAAACAAAGTGCTGCATGACAGAGGTTTACAGTTTCAATGAAACATGTACAAAACAGTGTGGAAGTAAAAGCAACACTTTATTAAAACCTGTATTTATAACACATTATATAAGTTAATTTTAAGGCATTATAATGCATGCATGTCGTCTTATGAAAAAATACTTTATAGTATATTATTTCATGAATAATTATGAGAGTTACAATACTCACCTGTTTTTAAGAGTATGATTTATAGCACTATGAACATTACGGATTACAGTTGCTGTAGTTATTATGAGTTCACAGTCTCATCTCTGAGTGGTGTTTAACTGGGAAGAGACAACACACAGTCTTCACGTAAGAGCGGTTTTATAATGTGGTCTTTGAGTATTGTCATCTTTTAAACAGCTGTAAGATCTCATTATTGGATTATATGACAGATTGGCTTATAACGTGATATCAATAAAGTGCTATTGCGCAGATGTGAAAGGTTTTCCAGTGAGCTTACGTGAGAAACGAACATTAGATGTGAACAACCAGATCTTAAATAAAGATCTAGATATAGTGGTTATAACATGGTGTTCATTGTGTTATAAATCATACTATAAAACACCTGTTTGTGGTTATAACTTTTAATGTATTTGTGATTATTCATGAGCTGATTCAACATATTACAGTGCTTTTTTTTAATAAGTGTTATGAGTAAAGTATTTGTGATGTGTGAGGGAGCACAGGAACTGTGTGTGTGATGATGTTGTGTACTTCTGTGTTGTATGATACTGCCTTCAGAGCTCTGAACAGAACTGACCTGCAGATTGTTGTTGGAGATCTGAACGCTCTTCCTCATAAGTGTCTCATGACTCAGTTTAATGCGCTGCTTCACATTTACGCTGTGCTCTCATGGCGCTCCGCTCGCCGCTAATTGCTGGTCATAGTGCTTTATGGCACAATATATATCGCCGACTGAGCTGCACTATAAAAACTGATGAGAATTAGAGCCCATCGCTCGTCTGTGATCTGACACACAAACAGCAGTGAATCCAGGCCAGTGTCTGCTATTTAACCTGATTACAGAGAGATGAATGTGATTGGAGCTTCGTTAACGTGACTCACACATTTCAGATGAGAGATCCGCTCATGATTCATTTGAGAACGAGCACCTGAAACCGCACGCAGACGTCATTATTCAGTGTCAGCTCTGATGTGGCTTCAGTGCACATCCAGCATCAGCAGCAGTCAGTCTACCTGTGGCTTACTTTACACTTCAACCTATAGTTCAGTCACAAGTGAAACTGTCCTCACCTTCAGATCATCTGAGATCAGGATGAGTTTGTTTCTTCATCAGGTTTGTAGAAATGTATCACTGCATCAGTGTCTCATCAATGGATGCTCTGCAGTGAATGGGTGCCGTCAGAATGAGAGTCCAAACAGCTGATAAAAACATCACAATAATCCACATGTAATCCACAGCACTCCAGTCCATCAGTGAACATCTGGAGAAGACAAGATGAAACACATCCAGCATTAAGATGTTTTTAACTCAAATACATAGAGTCTATAATCCATAATAACACTTCCTCCAGTGAAAAAGTGTTCTGGTCTGAATCAGGAGAGAAATCTGCACAGATCAAGCAGCGTTTAAACAGCTCTAAACAAATATGTGTCTGGATTTTGATGTGAGAGACAACAGCAGATGCACTTTTTCACTGGAGGAATTGTTATTAAATCATATCTTTCAAATTAAAATGTGATTTATGTCAGCTGTTATGATGTGGAATGATGATGTTAAAATATGCGACATAAAATTGGTGTGACTGAAATGATAGTTTTTTTGCTTTTATTTTTTAGCTACGGTGAATTGAATATAAACTCAATCCATTAATTTAAAATGTTGTTGGATGCGGTCGAGCAGATGAAGACGTCTGAGGAGGAATGGGACCTCAAGTGTGTACTGGATGATATCAGATCAATCGATTACACGTTGAGTATTGATGATTAGTGATCGGCACGTCTCTGTGTCTCGGTCAGGTGGACCTGTCTCCGGCTCTCCTGGCCCGTCTGATTGTGGAGTGTTTCCTGGAGGAGCGCCAGGCTTCAGTCGGTGAGTAGAGGAGTTTATTTCCTGATGAGGGACAGACCGGCTCCTGCCAGCACTGCTGCGGCACATGAGTGACTATTAAGAGTCCTGCTGCTCAGATCAGTGCGGTGTTCTCTGTGACTCTCACTGCATCAGACACACACCCTGCTGAAACACATGCATTGATCAGTGGTGAGAGCTGACGTCACACGCGTGTACCGGTTTGCTATTTTCTGTTCTCACTTAACTCCAGCATTCAGACACACACTGATGATTCAGATCTCTCCTCACTCTAACATGGTTCTTCACATTTGCAAGTAAAACGAAGATTATTGGAGTATGTCTTGAAAGAAAATACCAAATTTTTTTTTTTTTTTTTTTAGTTTTTCTACTTTTCTTTTTAAAATTTGCTTGCAGTTTCTAAGTGAAAATAGTTTCAGAGTCAATTAAAATCTTCAGTTTTGTAGTCGTTTATTGAATTTGAGGAACATATGCACGGTTGGCAGCTGTATATAATCCTATATAACCTATATCCAAATATATATCCACAGTGTTTTAGTATAATTGAAATACTATTATAGTTTTTAGTAAATTCATTTTTAGTTGTATGCTTTAATAAAACCAGTTCTTTGTACAAGAAACAACTCTTTCAGTTTTTCTGCTTTTAACATTAGTGTGTTACCATTTACTGTGAAATTTACTATCAATTTCTGAGTGAAAACTTTCAAAGTAAATCCTACACCAAATTTATGACAGTGCTCATCTATTATTATTATTATTATTATTATTATTATTATTATTATTCCTTGTTGAAACAGAAGACTTTTATCTATAGCAGAAAATAAGAGTCATCCAATTTTTATATTGTCCATACTGTTGTGATGCATACATTTACTTGTAGCATACAAATTTTATTTTAGATTTTTAGATTTAGTTAGATATTTGGTTCGTTTTTGATTTTGACAAAATATGATGGTAGTATTGGTCACTTATCACAACACAAAAAGTGATCTTATTGGTATCATGCAGAATTTCATTATTGGTTCATCAGTATCAGAAGAACATATATCTTTATTTGTATCAGTGTGTGTGGAGTGGTGTGTCTTTGAGCATCAATACAGACATTTAAGCCAATATATCAGTATGTGATGATTATTGCTGTAGGCCAGACATTTGTGTGCAAATTGAGCAAATAAGATATTGCTTTATTACACATTTCCAACAAACTGTTTAGCAAACAAAAGGTTTTGTTTAAAATATGAAATATTGATTGCTTGAAGCTTGAATTAATAGGGGTGATAAATTTAGTGGCATTTCATGATAATTATTGTTGAGTTATGGTTGATAACTGTTGATGGCCAAAATAATAAATCTGAACTGTTTTGTTTCTTAATGCTTCAGGTGAGATCTGTCTTTCAAACATTGTAATGCACAGGAGTCCAGCTTTGCTCCTGAAAGATACACTGGTGTGTGTGTGTGTGTGTGTGTGTGTGTGTTGTGTGTGTGTGTGTGTTGTGTGTGTGTGTGTGTGTGTGTGTGTGTGTGTGTGTGTGTGTGTGTTTCTGTAGTTTTTAGTGGCTGGATGTCAGTAGAAGTGGACGACGCTTGTTCTCTGAGCGTTCAGTAAATACAGACCCACACAGCATCCGCCATCTTCCTCTCCGCTCACACACACACACACACACACACACACAGCAGAAGCCCAGTGCGTCAGAGACACGTGTGCTGGATTTAATCAGCTGAGAGATTCCAGTGCATGTGTGCACTGCGCAGTCGTATGTCGAAGTGGAGTGTGTGATTGTTATCCACCGCTCGTCGAAACGCTCCTGCTGTGTGTAGAACAGGGCGATACCGTGTGACGTGATCTGGCCTGATCTTAGTTAGGGCAGATCGTCACTCTGAGAAAGCTGAATAAAGCTCAAAGACTGTACAGCACAACAAACTCTTTATTACTTTTGTAACCTACCATAAAAAAAATGCAGATTTAGGGAGAATATCAAATAATATTTCAATCTCTCAGACTTGTTAGTGTTGATTAATTAAGTATAATGAGTTTCTGGACAAACTTTGTGTGAAGTGTCTTCAACTTTATCTGTGTACTAACATTTACAGTAATCATTTGATATAATGCACTTGTTTTGCACATGCATGTTATTATGTTGTACTTGTATTTAAAAATACTTCCAATCTATAATTAGGTTCTGTAGTTACACCTATGATTACACCTACACATACCTCTTAAACCAACCCATACCACTAAACATGTCCATAAACTCACCCATATCCAGCCTCAACAGCAGTGCTTGTGCAGAATAAATACATTGTATGTATCATTTATGTAAGTACACAGTAGTTAAAGAGATACTCTTATATAAAGGGTGACCAAGCTTTCTAACCCTAGCAAAAAAGTAATACATTTAAAATACATTTATTTCATACTCAGTATAGTTCAAATCTATCTCCCATATTTAATTAAAAAAGGCAATGTTTTGACCCTGCTGGGTCTTCTTCGGGCAAATGGTGAACACATCTGATAAAGGGATATACAGGCCTTACAATCAGCTGACCCACCCTGTGATTTCAGTTATCTTGATTGGGTCTAAACAAGCCTAATAGAAAGACACTCAATGGAAGAAACAGTTTAATATATACACAAGCTGACTAAGACTAAGGTCTTCTGTGCTCCAAATCTTTTGACAGTTCAATCATTTCTGTTAGCTTTTCGCAAAATATTATTTGTTTCACTCACTCAGTGCCGCGGTGTGTGATGCTGTTTAGTTTTTTTCTGCTTTGTTTTTGCCTTCCAAAAGAAAGCACAACTAGAAATCATGTTTATATCACGTTTATAATGGGGTTTTTTTGTTTATGTCTCCGGCCGGACAGGGCATCACAGTATGTTAAGAGGTGTAACATTTCTAGGGCTGTTTCGAATGCCATTTTTTGAGCTTCGAAGCTTGGGTGGCAATCAAAATCGAATATTCGAAGCTTCGGTGGGTGGGGCTAAATATATAATAATAGTGTCGGTTTGCATTTGTATCATCTTTCACGACTTCACGTTTCACTCTTCGGCATCGTAAATGTGTTGCTGCAGACCCAGTGGAGTGCAGTGTTGCATTTTGGTGCAATATGATCAGGTGGCACACATTCTTTAAATATTAATAAACATTTAATAATCTTTTAAATAGAACAGTTTCCGGTACGCATTACACGGGCAGGTTTATGCTCCGAAAACGGACAGTGCACAAGTGATACAAAACACAAAGTCTGTTGAGAGCAAGAACTTTAAGGTATTAATAACGAACATTAAATTTATTATTATTAGCCTGCAGTTCGTTGAACTACATTCATTTATTATTCGTAAATGTAATAATTACTGACACCGTAACGAAACGAAGGCAGAGAGTTCCCACTCCTGAGTTATAAAGTGACAGGTGACAGTCATATACGCCTCCATACTCACGGAAGTCCAGATGTCCGTTGTGAAACTTAAGGCCTTAGCTTTTTCAACGAGAGCATACATTTGGCCTCGCAGATCGCTGTATTTAAGAGACAGGGTGTTTGAAATACTGGAACTGTTTGGGACAGTGTAGTCTGGCTCCATTATCTTCATTAATTTTCTGAAGCCTTCGCCTTCAACTACATTAACGGGCCTCATATCCATAGCGACAAACTCCACTATGGCATCTGTTATCTCTCTCTTTCTTTTCTCTGTTAACGGTTTATCGGAATTGCAGGATCTGCTGTGAAGTTTTTGGGTTTTGTTGAGCATGTTGATGGCTGCGATACCTGTGGATGTACCTATAAACAAATTATTATTAGCCTGTGCTGCTGTATGGTTTTAAATAGTGTCGTATTTGCAATTAGCCTATTTATCATAGCAAATTAAGCGCATAAAAGCAGGGTTTTTTTTTTTTTTTCCCGCGTGCTACTTACAGAACTCAGGTGATTTTTCAAACTTGTGATGCTGTTGTGGTAGGCCAGTTTCAAATCGCATATTTGACACACTCCTTTGTCTTGTCATCCTCACTTAATTTAAAGTGCTCCCAAACAGCTGAGGTCTTGGGCATTTTGTACCTATTCAGTATGAGATTAAATAAATCACTACGTTCGCCAACGGGCGGTTCAAGCATGATTGAGAATGAGTCCGCGACGGAAGTCACGTGTTGAAAGAAAAAAAAAAGATTATTCGAATCTCAAAACTGAAAATCGAATGCCACCCCACCAAACGAATATTCGAATATTCGATTATTCTAGTACAGCCCTAAACATTTCCATCACACGCTATTCAGGTATTCAGCCAATCACAACGCACTGGATAGCTGGCCAATCACAGCACACCTCACTTTTCAGAGCGATGAGCTTTGTAAAAATCGATGTGTTTCAGAAGGCGGGGCATAGAGGAGTAACAATAATGTCCAGTATGTGGAAAATAATGTGTTTTTTAACCTTAAACCGCATAAACACATTTAATTACACCAAATACACAAAATAATGTTCTTTTTAGCAACATCATATGACCCCTTTAAAAAAAAAAAAAAACACCTTGGTACGTGTACTGTGTTAAGCTAACTGAGACTTGGTATAGCACTTGCATATCATTGCTCTTTTGTTGATTTTGATTGCTTCCATTGTTCTTATTTGTAAGTGGCTTTGGATAAAAGCATCTGCTGAATGTAAATGTAACGTGATGTAAATGTGTATTTTGACACACCGTCTTCTCCTCCACTGACCCGTCTGTCCCTCCTTTAATTACTGAATCTCCCTGTGTGAATATTAGACTTTTGTAATATGTTGCTTTCATCAAACAATGCCTGGATAATTGTCTTTGCTGGCAATTAGCTAACAGGTTTGTCCGGCGCTATCGGCAGGTGCATCCATCATTCCCGATACGCTCTGTGTTTCAGCCAGCGCATGGATCAATAGCCTCATCTACGCCAGCCGCGGCCCTTGCGCACCACCATCTTTTATTTTCTTTCATTCCTTTCTTCCCTGTTTGCATTTAAGAGACGCAGAAATTGTGCCTTTGGGAGGGCTGAATATATATCCCCTCACTTCAGCGGGATCAATAGAGAGTTTGAGATTGTTTCTGAAGTCTTTTCTCCGGTGAGTGTTGTGTCCGTGTTCTCCCCAGACCGGGCCAGATGGATGCGCATGTAAATAAATCAATACGTTCAGGGCATTTTCAGCACATATCGAATATGATATCAACCTCTATAATCCTTCCTCTCCTGCAGACGCCTGGGAGGGGATCTTCTGAATGCCAGAGTTTCCTAGAAAGGCTTTCCTGTGATTTTACTCCAGTCTCTTTGGTGTTTTGTGGCTCTGGGCTGGACGGCTCATGTTTAAATGAGATTATTGTTACATTCTGGCTCTATACACATTTCTTTAAAGGCATTTGTGCCTGGATATCAGTGAATAGTTCCTGTGCTGATGGCATTGAGGTTGATGACTGACAGAAGCAGTGCTCATTTTAACTGCGCCTTTTAAAATCAGATTGTTTTTCCATTTTTCTCCCACATTGTATGATATTAGATGGGCACCAGTGTGATGAGTTGACCATTGACCTGCCCATTTTATACTTCACATGCACATAATTAAACCATACTGTTGATGAAAACGATATGAGAAAAAATAACACTGCTAGCTATTATAAATAATGCATTAAAGATTTTGGACAAGAAACAGGAATAGGATTATTTCAAATAACCCAGTCATATTCTGTAATGTTGAGTGTTGCTGTTTGAGCTGCTCGAGCTAAGGCTGATTCAACCAAATCAATCTTATATGAGATAGATGCACAACATAAACATACAAAGTACGACTTACATCTGCACAAAAAGGATGAGATTGCACAAGTGAACTTTAGCTCGTTAGCCAACAACTTACAACATTCTATTACAGTAGTGTTCTCATTATAATATTATGTATATGACCATCCAAGTCATAGTCAGTTTGAGCTGCAAGAGCTGAAAGTGAATAAACGCTGATAAACTATAGTGTTTTTGGTAGCAGGTCATGTATCTCAAACACAGTCCATATGAGAGTAATCAGGTATACAGTATACGACACCAGTGTGTTATTACAGCTTTCAGCCTCGCGGATTGGCACTTCACACAGTATTTTCATTTTCAGAGTGATTCCAGGCATCAGTGCACGCTTTCAAAGACAGTTTCACTTTCGCTCTCTGATGTGAGATACACTGTAAAAAATAATATGAGAAATTTAAAAACAGCATTGTGGTTGCCATATCTTTACTTAAAAAATACAGTATTTTAGGTTTCACAGATCTTAACTGTACAGTAAAAAAAAAAGAAAAAAGTATGACATAAACTGATGTAATGTTAAAATGCCAACTTACTGAATTACTAAAATCTATTTTGTGAATTTATCATACACCGACAATAAAAACAAAGGTGATAAAGAAAAAAGACACGAGTTCATCACAAGTAGCTTCCCACAAGCTGAGCTAAATACTAACTAGAAGATGAAGAGTGTAATACAAGTGCAAAACACCATCACAGTAACACACATGACTCTATGCAATAAACTTTCAATTAATAACATAAGATGAAACCTAAAACCCTAATGCAAACAGTAATTGATAAGAAAAAACAACAACTAAGAGCAAACAGTAATTTCAGTGAAAAAACATCAAATGTGAGCTGTCACACAAAAGATTCTGGGCAAGTAACTATAAGTAACTTTGCAACTACATGTCTACTTACACTCAGTGTAGACTGTTAGGTTAGGTTTAGGGCTAGTTTATACTTGCAAAGATTCGGGTTAGGGTTAGGGTTAGGTGTCCAAAATGTTTTTTTGTCCTTAACCAATCATAAAAAGTAATCATTGTCTCTTTCGAGTGCTCTAAGTACTCGTGCCCATCCCTGCTACAGAGGCAGATCTCAGTGAAGGTAAGTGCATTGAGCGGATGAATCTGGCCTTTGAATACTGAGATATTCCAAATACTGAGCGCCGCTGCTCCTGTTTTCTCCGTGTGAGAGGAGGATGGGTTTAAAGAAGTAAATATGAAAATCAAACGAGGGCTTTAGGCAGCCGCAGAGATTTGCAGAGCTGTCCTCTTGCGTCTAACAGCCTCATCCATCACGGCCCGCAAGTAGTCAGTTCCTCTAGTATCTGTAAATGTTTTTAGATATTAGCCAATTTATATGCTCCCAGATTCATCATGGAAATCAGCTTTAGCAGGGGCGCATTATCAGCCAGCGCCTCTCGCGCGCATCATGAAGTTTGATGTACGACGGCGTTCGCCAGGCGCCGAGGAGGAGGGGGCGTCTTGATTACAACCATAAGAAGAAGGGTTTTTAATTAATAAACAAACTCCGGAGCTCATCAGCGTCAGGGGCGATAACGATTGTCATCCGTTATTTTTTTACGACGATCGACCCTCGACAAGCGCTGGCTTCTAATGAGCTTCTGTCCGCTTTTTGGAGTCTGATAATGGAGAACCGCTTTCCTCCGCCCCATTCGTCATTTCATCAGAGGTTGTTAAAGGGGGATGTGTTTTTGGTAAACAGTGCTTCCCTGCTCCTCTTTAATATTTCCCTCCTCAGATAAGGACGCCTCGGTCTGAATTTATGTCGACACGGGACAATTACATTGAATTCGCGGTGTGTTTACAGTGTCGTGAGGAGGTGTCTTTAATAAATGCACGACGTGTGTGCATCTTCGGCTCTGTTGTTATTTACTGCGCCGTTCTCTCGCTGCGGATCCGCCGCTGCAAATGGCATTATGGTCCGTGATGAATGAGCGTTAGAGTAAACTCATTTTAAAAGCGGCCTGATTTATTAGGCCTCCATTTTCATCAGGTCAGTGCTTGGCTGAAACCCCACAATGTCAGCCGCAAGGTCACCCTCTTTTTACGACTCTTCTTAACCCCATCGCTCAGGAAAGGCCCTGATTTGGCCGTTTGAGGCAGGTGGTGGTGTGTGAGGTGTGAAATGCGATGGTGGTCAACCTCCAATTACGAGTGCTGGTAAGACAAGGCCTTTAATGGCTGCTGCCTGCCTTCGGGGAGCTCTATTACACACTGCTGTTTTGCAGGACCAGCATCAAATCTATAAAAGTACCATTAAGATGAAAAAATCAATCAAAATGCCATTAAAGTGGAATAAGTTGCCAATATTGCTGATGTGGTTGCGGCTTCTTTGATTTTCCCTCAGATTATTAGGCGCAGCGGCGTAGTGACTTTGTTAAGGGAAACCAGTGTTGTTGGGGAGTAATATGTCTCCCGGCTTCATAAAGTTTGCGGCCTCATATTTCCCGCTTTATTGATTATCCATTATCATTTGTCACGAGGTGTCCTAACTCAAGGGGAAATATAGCTCTCTTCATTGCCGAGCGGAGCGCCGGAGCAGCGTATGGATCTGCGTGTGAAGGTAGCAATCTCTGAGAAAAATGAGCAGAAAAACAAGGCGCTGCCGGTGCAGAGGACTGCTGACTTGGCTTTGTTCTCTCTTCCACACGTCTTCTTTCAGCAGGAGGATGAAGAAGAAGATAACAGTGAGCATTTGTTCTTCTCCAGCAGGGTTTTGATGTCATGACAGAGAGAGAGAAAGACCTCTGAGATGCGACCAGTGAGGGAGGATTGTGAGTTTCTGATGACGGGTGTGTAACGAGAGCCTAAAGAGCTTGAGTTTTAAGATCTTTGCACACATGTTTTTTTTCGTATTCGTCATCCTAAAAATTTGTCACGCTCAGAAACCTTGCACATTAAGTATGATGCAAATTAATTAATTCCTTGGCGAAAAAAACTAAATGGAGTCTTCAAGCAGTGAGGATGATTTTGTTGTCCTCTCGCTTCGTAACACTAAAACCGCCAGTGGGTAAATTTTACACACATTACTACTATTTTTGTATGGCTAAAGAACATATTATTTCACTGTATTATGCCACCGGCTTCCCAAAGAAGTGTCTAGAGCAGGGGTCAGCAACCTTTTCTGCATGACGTGTCATTTTAATTTTTCTGGTTAACCACTGTGCCAACACAATAGGCCTATTTGATTTTTATTCAGATAGTTTGAGGATTTTTTCATACATTGTTTTTTAAACTTTTCAAACTTTTATTGAATAACAGATATACAGTGTGACCGTACTGAACACCACTGTATGTGTGTGTGACAAGGCCAATGCATTAAAACCGTTCAGTTTAATCACCGTTCTATATTATGCGCTGCTTTGATTAATGCACACACACACACCACTCGCACACACACACACACACCACTCGCACACAGAGATCTGAGATTGCGTTGAGAAAAATGTAACATTCAGAAGCTCATAAACTTGTTGTCAGCACTACCATGTGACTTTTATTAATCGATACTGAATCACTACGTTATATTTCTCAGCAATGAGGGGGTAAAATCACTGTTTTTTTAAGTAACTAAAAACTCAGCTTCGTTGTTTGTAGAGAAAGACACAGATGCAGACCATTTACATCTCTTTCTCTCTCTTTTTCTCTCTCTCTCTTTCAAAATTGCCATATTTGAGAAAACAAAAAAATCTAGTAGTTTGCATCACTGGATATAGCTGTTGGTCATTTAACATTTCTATCGTAAAACATATCGTATAATATTAACTGATTTGCAGCTTCATCTTACCTCTCTCTCTTTAACGTTAAACTGACGCTTCACGCTCTGCTTCTGTGAACAGTAAACCCCGCCTACTTTGATGTGATTGGCCATCTCAGTCATTTTGACATTGACGAGTGCTGTTAGACCGCTGAGGCTTTGATCTGAAGCACCTAGTATGTGCAGCGGTCGCGCGTGCATCCGTAGACTAGCACAAGTTATTTCTCACACTTTAGTAGTATTAATAGCTCCTAATAAGTTATTACCTCAAAATGTACATCGGTATGCAGTTTTCCCTGTTGCTCGCGTACAAGCGTTTATTGCGTGCCACTGTTGCCGACCCCTGGTCTAGAGTCATGAAATGATTGTCTAGTCATCAGCTATATTTTTGTCCTGTTGTTTTATGTTTAAGGCTTTTTTTTATGCAGGCCACTTATCACTTTTCATAACGGTCAATATCAGCTAAACAAGCCTGCACTGACAACCAGAATTAGAAGGAAGTAAATGCATATTTGTAGTAGACCACCAGTTTCTGAATCTCAACAGTGCCTTGTTCTGCGAGATGAAGTGGATAAACTTGACAATCGCCAATCTGGATTTTGGTGTTCACTTGTACGGTGGCTCTGAATTGTCAAAACACCTCTCAAAATGGTTGCAACGGATCCGAAAAATGCAGAAAATCGAACCCGATCCGAAGTTTTTTATGACGGACGAAAGTTTCGGAGGCAATGTGTAAGCGTGGTTGACACAACGTGAGCTGGTATTTATTTTTATACTTGCAAAAATTTTGGACTCAGTGTGCAGTGGCCTTTAAGGTTGGAGGCTTGATCTTGCGGTCTCTATTTCAAGCAAGTATGTCTATACTACTACCACTGTGTATTACTATACAGCTACTACAGAAAACAGCAAAGGTGTCCAATACAGGTTCTTTATTGGCATCTATGGTAACCAAAAAGGGTTCTTGAGATGAAGTGTTTGGGGAACCGGTTTTGTTTTCTTTAAGCACTCTTTAACAGTAAAGTGTTTATGGTTCCATGAAGAACCTTTAACATTCAAGGGACCTTTCCATTCCACAGGAGGCCCTCTATAGAGAAATAAGGTTCCTTACTGTATTGAAGTGTTCCTAGCAGAGAAAACAATGTTTTTTTTTTTAAACACTTTTTGCTGAATCTAAAATTTCTCTTCTTCTGCATTTCTGTGAAAACACTCACACATTCTTAAGAGTGTGTAATGAAAGATTATTGATATAGTCCAGATACATAGCCTATTTTAATTGGCTCTCACTGGAGAAAGATGCTTTTTAGAAACATGCTAACCAGCCAATCTTTGACCACTCTCATATCAGGGTTATGCCCCCGGTCTTGGTCTGGGTTTATGTTCTCCACGGTCTGGTTCCAGTGTTCTGATGACTTCAGATTGCAGTGGCCGCAGAACTACTGCACACAGTTTTTTAAACGAATGTCCCAACATTTCTCTGTATGAGTTTATTAGTATAGGCACCCTCATTTTGTAACCAAGTGTGTTGATCTGGACCTTGAGGGGTCTGGTCTTGGTCTAACCTTCTCAGGTTGGAGATTTAGAGGTCAGCCAATAATAACATTTAGGTCATTTACACACAGAAGTCTTAAAGCTACAATTGCAGGGCTCACAGAAAAATGGTCTTGAAAATCAAAATGATGACTGTTTATGGCACACAAACTTTGACTTGCGTAATAGTTGACACATTCATTTCTCATCACTATCTATTTGAGCTGAACAAGGCCTCATATTTCCCATCATGCACTGCATATGTTGCTCTCATACAGATATATCATTAGAATGACACACAATGATTCAATCCATTAAATCTAAATATGTTTGAAAATGATGGATTTTGTGTTGGAGTAATAGGGAATCAATCCAATGGCTCGTGGGCTGATTTATAATGTTAGTGCAGCATGAATGGAGTGAGACATGCATATTATTCATCCAAACCTCTGTATGCTCATATCACAGAAATCCTGCAGGTGTAGGAGATGCGTCTTCATCTGTACCTGCTGCATCTGAACTCTGGCCTTTCATCTGGAAATGTCTAATGCATGCACTGTAAAAAATAAATAGTTGAGAAAACGTAAAAAAAGTAACGATACTTTGTTTAGCCAATGTACATGTGTTCGTTCATGCAATGCTGATTGTCTTATTTTGCTAAAAGAAAAGTTCTCATCACAGCAACAGTGTCATAGAGGTAATTATTATTATTTTATTTATTTCTGGAAGAAAAAAAGAATGTATAAAAAGTCACCACATTATCGATTTTAAGTTTATTTATGAATGACAAACCTTAATGGATAACTTGGCCTTACATGTAGACAACATTGCCTTTGTTTGTAAAACAACTTGCAAGACTAAGAAAATGAATATTCAATTCAGTTAAATTCAATACAATTCAAGTTTATTTGTATAGCACCTTTTACAATACAAATCATTGCAAAGCTGAAGCTTGTGTAATTTCTAGTTACCACGGGATGTCAATCCTGTGGCAGAAACAGAGAAACAAATAGAGACATAATTAGCATAGCTGCTGTTCCAACCAAGCAAAAATGATTTGTTCAGCCCAAGCTAAGGGATAATAATGCGCATTTGATCAGATATAACTGCAGTACAAGGTTATGAGATGCATTATTTGAATGTTTGGCCAAAGAGATGTGTTTTTAATCTAGATTTAAACAGAGAGAGTGTGTCTGAGCCCCGAACATTATCAGGAAGGCTATTCCAGAGTTTGGGAGCCAAATGTGAAAAAGCTCTACCTCCTTTAGTGGACTTTGCTATCCTAGGTACTACCAAAAGTCCTGTGTTTTGTGACCTTAGGGAGCGTGATAGAAGACTAGTTTGGTACGCAAGAGGTAGAGTAATAGTAATATTTTGTAACTGATACGGAACTTAATAGGTAGCCAGTGCAGAGACTGTAGTATTGGGGTAATATGATCATATTTTCTTGAACTGGTAAGGACTCTAGCCGCTACCTGTAGCTTGTTTATTGAGGATGCAGGACAACCACCTAGCAGTGCATTACAATAGTCCAGTCTAGAGGTCATGAATGCATGAACTAGCTTTTCTGCATCAGGAACAGGTAACATGTTTCGTAGCTTGGCAATGTTTCTAAGATGGAAGAATGCTGTTTTTGTAACATGGGAAATATGATTTTCAAAAGACAAGTTACTGTCTAATATAACACCCAGATTTTTGACAGTAGAAAAAGTAACAGTACATCCGTCTAGTTGCAAATTGTAATCTACGAGATTCTGTGTGATGTTTGTTGGTCCAATAAGTAATATCTCTGTCTTATCTGAATTTAATAGGGGAAAGTTATTGGTCATCCAATCTTTTACATTACACTGTTAGCTTAGATAATTTAGAAGTTTCATCTGGTCTTGTTGAGATATATATAGTTGAGTATCATCAGCATAACAGTGGAAACTAATCCCATATTTTCTAATAATATTACCAAGGGGCAACATTGTACAGTATATTGAAAATAGCAGTACAAGGACCTAGGAGAGATCCTTGTGGCACGCCATACTTTACTGGTGATAAATGAGATCAGTGATTGAACATTCTCTAGGCCTCAAAACTAGACACACAGTCCTCAAGAACAGTGGCAATCAACAAATGTTAAAAAGATGAACTCTTTACATCACAGTACAAAAAAACGTAAATGACAAAACAACAGCAAAAAAAAGTTTAAATGAAGTCAGCAAACAGCAAAACAATCCTATAACAGTAACTGCATAATTTATTCATGCTGCATTGGATGCTGGGAACTCACAAAGCCTTAACATTTCAACAGTTGGGACAGCATTTGGGGTAATTTTGTTGGTCTGACAAGGGTTTTTGTCGTTTCAAGAAAATAGTGTTTTTAAGTGTTTGAGACTCAAAAGGTGTCGTAAAGTGGAAAATGTGCAGTTGCATTTTTTACATGTGTGTTCCTGCTCACTCTTCTCTCTCCATCAGGAGCTTCCAGACACGTCCTCAACAACATGCTGCGCGAGCCGTATTTAATTCCAGACCTGCTGTTAGCGAAGCACGTCGAGCAGGTACCAACACGGAGTAAACATCATCTCATTCTTCCATTGAATACAGTCTAAGATGTTTAGCAGAATGTTCACGCTGCTCTTTACGATACAGCACAAGCTTACTATGCAGTTTTTTTTTTTTTTGTTTCATAGTTTGGATTTCTTGTAATATTCTTTATTCTAATTATATCTGTATCTGCTAAAAACTCATGATGGGTGTTTGTAATGGATGCTGAGGGGCCCGTCCCCCCCTGACTGTAATATTTCTTCCCTCTTTTCAGTGCACAGTAAATGACTGCTGTTATGGACCGCTGGTCGACTGCATCAAACAGTATCCTTCCCATAAAACTTTAAGCCTGAAATTGACGAGGAGCTATTCACAGGGACGAGATGTGCTGAGCTGCACCTGACATAAAAGATACGCTTGAGGAGGAGCGTGTGTGTGTGTGTGTGTGTGTGTGTGTGTGTGTGTGTGTGTGTGTGTGTAGTCGGGGTGAAGGGTCAGGGTGTTTCTCTGTCTGTGGCCACTCATCCCCATCCCTCCACTCTTTCTCTCTTTCTCCATCTCTTTTCATTCATTCTCTCTGTACGTCTGCGTGGGTTCATCGAATCTCCCTCCAGAAGCGCCCCATCAGTCCCTGAGCACAGCCCGCGTTACGCCCTACAAACACAGTTCCTCCGCACTTCATCACCTTTGTGTGTTGGCTGATTGTGTTATATTTGCTGTTATACTATACCTGGGTACACAGAGACCATAGCAACACCCTAGCAACCCCTCAGAACCCTCTATCCCTGTAATGTTGGCTTTGTGTTGAGTGATGCTACAGTCACTCCTGCTACTACAACAAACACACATTCCTCTGCTGTTGCCACAGCAACCCTGCGCCGCTGTCAGTGTTTCCATGGCAACCGAGCACAGGTATCATATAGAAAGGGGTTTGTGAAAGTTGACCATCCCTTCAGCTCCCATGAGAATGAGAAAGTGCAGAAGGAAAGCCCTGTGAGTTTGTCCTTGACCGTGCTCCCCAGTGCCATCGGTCTGGAGCACGAGGACCTGCTGCGAGACAAGCTCAGAGAGACCAACCTGTCCTTCTTGGGTAAGCCTCAGTTTACCTCAGCAATATAAAACATGCTTGTTTTCAGACTTTTTCAGAATCTGTGTTTAATTATTTATTTATTTATTTTTGTCCATAAATTAATTTAATTTATCAGGTTTATCAATAACTACAAAACCAGAATTCAATCCCAAACTAACAACCCCCTAATGAGTTACCATCCTGGCATCTTTTTTTTTTTTTTTTTTTTTTTTTTGTATATACAGTAAATCTTGATTTTTTTATTTAAGTTTTGTTTTTTAAGAAAGACTGTTTAATTTATTTTGTGAAACCAAGCAATCGTAGGCTTATGTCTGTGTTTAAAACAGAACTCTTACATGTTATATTCATCATTTTAGTTTGAGTGTTCAAGTAGGCGTGTTGTTTTCAGTGTTACAGTACTGAAGCTTTCCTTATATTGCCTTCCTACAAGCATGCAATATCAAATCTCCTTTCAATGAATGCTCACACACTAAAATATACTTCTACCATTTCTTCCTCGCCTTCACTCATGGCATAGTTTTTTTTGTTTGTTTGTTTTATTAATTTTTTTCAGACTCTCATATTTTTGTATACACAGTATGTGTGTGTGTGTGTGTGTGTGTGTGCATAGAATATAAAGCTTATATAACAATGAAGAATATAATATTTAGAGTGATCTCGTCAGGATGAACATCATTGACTCTTGAACAGAAAATGAACTTGACTTATTCCAGTTGTATTGTCCTCTCTGCTCAGCTCGTTTACTCTCAGATTTGTTTATAATCTGTGTTTATAGATGGTCATCAGGCTTTCTTTTCCGTTCAACATCTTTGTTTTTGAGCTCAGACTTTGCCTTCCATCTTTTAATGAGTTTATTACTCATATATGACTGATGATTTTGAAGGAACACAGCAGCACATTATTAATATGATGTGTCCTAATGCATGTGCGCATGATGTTCCCGGTGTGTTTTATGTGCGCTGGTGTCGTGTGTCACCGGACAGTGAAGACTGCGGTGTGAAACGAGCGAGTTCTGACCCGACTGAGGGCGATCGGCCGGCACTCGAGGTCACTCCAGCACTGATATAATACAGAGACCTCTCACCCTCCATCAGCACAGCGCCTGAAGAGACGTTTGTGCAGCGCCAGCAAACACTGCTCTCAGCCTCCGTCTGTGTCTTTACTCTCTCCAGATGACTTTGCTTTAGTTGCACTGACCGAGGGCATCGATGAGCCTTCACTGGATGTGTATACACACACACACACACACACACACACACACACATTCATACATATATACATATACTTTTTTTTTCCTGTTACCAAAAATAGTGACTAAAATACAGTTTAAAGCATGATTTATGTGAATTAGCATTTTCTAGCAAAGAACAGTAGTAGTTCAATGTGACTAAAATAATATTATTGACTTTGCATAATGGTCCAAAGTCCAAGTAATGTCTCTTCCTGTGCATCATAATTTAAGGAAATAGGGAATTCATTTATGGGGGAAAATCATGCAGTAACGGTTGCAGTTTGTGTGTAAGTTCTTACTTCACGATAAGGACAGTCAGCCAGAAACATCATGTTTAGTTCTTAGGGTCAAAAAGAAGATGGAAAATTGTCTCCGTCATCACTTGCACAAAAATAAACTCTTCTAACATTGTCAAGCAAACCTCTGTAAGATCATGAAATGTGTTTTCCACACAGATGAGAACCAGCTCCGTGCCAAAGGCTACGACAAAACCCCGGACATCATTCTGGAGGTGCCCATCGGTGAGATCTGATACTAGCTGCTGTGTATTTACTTACTGATTAGACAAAAAATGACCATTTTAAACCAGTGACTTGATCAGTCCACAGTGTCAAGCATCTAACTCTACATTTAAGTGGACATTTTTTTAAGCAGATGTCCTCAGTTCAGTTTTGCATGAAAATAATTGCCATTTTGCATACAGACCAAAGCTGACTAAAAATGCAGTGTAGTTTGTGTTTGTGCTGACTCCCTGCTGGTATGTAGTGAACGTGCTCTTGAGATAACCACGTGTTGTGCTCTTCTGCAGCTGTTGATGGTCATATAGTTCACTGGATTGAGAGCAAAGCTTCGTTTGGAGACGACCACAGCCATCACACGTACCTGAACGAGCAGTTCTGGAGCTACTGCAACAGGTCAGACCCTACACAAACTAAAAGATTAAAACAGACATCTGTCTATTAAATTTAAATTATCCTGTTCAGTTTGAATAGGTTTGCTAATAGTATTAAACACAGAACTGTAATAGTCTTATACTGTGTGATGTCTTCAGCACTTAAGGCCTATTAGGGTTTAGCTTTTCATTTTATACATCACAAACACATTTCAAGCCTTTGCTTTAGTGTTCCAGAAGTAAATATCAGTTTTAGAGTCCTTAACATTTCTTTTGTATATATTTCACAAATATCTGATTTATTTAATCTCACAACAACAGATTTCACAGTCATGTTTTCACCGTTTGTTTTTATTTTTTAATATGTGATGGCCTTAGTATTTGTGATCGACTGATATTGATTTTTATTATTTATTTTTTTATAACCCATGCTGATACCAATTATTTGCATGTTTATAGCCTATATGCAGAGCCGATATTTATTACCGATATTTAAGTTCATACTTCACTTTGGTTTTTCCTCCTTTCAGTCATCTTTTAAAAATGTTGAAAATCAGCACTTTCATGTTAAATTTAATCTTCATATTACAACAATAAAAAGATTTTATTTTTAAAAAATCATCAGCAGCAACACTAATATTAACAATAAGCAACATAAATGTAGAATGTCCAATGTTTTCAAATGGAGAAAAGAGATAAAGGACAGGAGTCATCTGAACTTTATTTTAAACTACAGTTTTAGTGGTTTATGATATGTTTAATAGGATAAAGTGCAAGAATAATTAACTGAATTAATAATTCACTGAATAATTTTCTCTGAAGTATTGGGATATAGCAAACAAAACATTTTATTGCATTTTTCAACTGAATTATTAATATGTTTTTGTCATCTTAGATTATGAAATGCCTGCTGACAGCACAGTTTATCTATGGTTTTACACAGAACTAAAACTGCAATCGCAATAAACAACTAATTGATTATTTTAGCCTACGTGACTCTGACTTCACCAGACTAATGATGAGCATTTAGACAACAGAGAGAGAATACTTTTTTTTTTTTTTTTTACTTTTATTTCCAGCATGCGCTCATTCATGGCTGTATATGATTTAATTCAGGCAGAGTTATGTCTTTACTGGGACAGGACTTGAGAGAATATCTTACATGACTCTGCGAGTTCGTCTCTATTTCTTAGAGCTATCAGGCATTTATGTAACGCATCTCATTTGTGCATTAATGGCTGTTAGGTTTAATAAAGTTTAATAACTGTAGCAAATCAAGGAAGTATACTTTACTTGTGAAACCGATATTACAAAACCGATATCCGATTATGGTTAAATGCTTTAATATCGGGAAAATATTGGTAAATTGATATATATCAGTCAATCTCTAATAATTAAATGTCACTGATCTAAAGGTGTTTCAAACACTGGAACTCTTCTCATGAAAGCACTGTGTGTGTTTGTGAGATAAAGAGCACTGATGCTTCAGTCAATCATATTAGAGAACTTAAAAAATAAAATGTGATGTAAACAGACCTACTGTATTCAGTGGACTAGTAGAACTGTCTCTACTAGTAGGTCCATGTTTAACCACACAATGTGACTAAAACGAATGGAACGTGCTTCTATATGACCGAAAGCGTAAAAACATCCTTTTGTCTGTTACGATCCATCACGAGAGTTCACTCTACCCGTCTGATCTGATCTGATCTGATGCGCTGCGGCTCCATTACAGTCGTATGGATCACATTTTCAGCATGATCCTCACGTGTGTGCGTGTGTTTAGACGTGACACGTCACATTCTGTCATGTTTGTGCACTGCCTTGTCAGATAAACTTCAGAGTGCACCTTTCAGAGCTGCTTGTAATTTTTAATTGACATTTAGATTTGACATTTGCAGTGCTCTGGGAGCAAAGGACTGCCTGTGTCCACCTTCCCGTCGTCTCCTCTCACTCAGCCAATCACGTTACTTCATCTCCTCTGTTTAGATGAGTTTGAGAGAAATGTATTGAAAAGGTCAGCGAGTTTCCTTTCCAGTGACCTTCCCAGCATCGCCGCCATGTTTTCAATTAGCGCGGCGCATGAGTGACACCATTCTTGATTTGCTTATTTTCAAGCATCATATTCGTCTGCACCAAATGGCAGCGCTTGCAAGCGCCGTTAATTATTCCTCCTTCTCCTTTAAGTGTTGAGAACCAAGGGAAAAACAACACGACTAATTTCCTCTCCAAAACTCACAGCAGCCGCATTCATCATCCAAACAATAGTGTGGCCAAAACGCTAACCTCATAATAAACTCTCGTCAGGGGAGTCATGGGTAATGAGGCTTCTCCTATAAAGAGCGAAGAAGAGAGACTGCTCACTGATCTGACGCTCCAGATCCGTCGTCCTCACCTTCCCATCAATCTTCTCCGGCTTCGGCAGGCTCCGTGACGGATGTGTGCATAATTGAGTTATCCATCTACTCGGCTATAAGTTGCATTAAAAATTATTCAGCTGATAGTGAATATTAAGCACATAATAAGGCTTGTGTATGTTTTAGTGGAAGCGGCGGAGGTTAAATGTGTCACGTAATGAAATGCGACTCTGGACTGGCGTTCTTCTTCATGTGAGGCTGCTGGGAGCGACGGCGGATGAGAAACACACACATTACACTGTCCTTTCATAAGCTGTTTGACTTTTATATTAAAGAAATAGTTCACGCACTAATGAACATTCTGTCATCATTTACTCTCGCCCTCAAATCTCATTTGACATCACGCATATTCGTTTTGGCATCAGTGACATTAACCCTATTAAGCTACATTACTCTAGGGGAAGTCGTGGCCTATTGGTTAGAGAGTTTGACTCCTAACCCTAAGGTTGTGGGTTCGAGTCTCAGGCCGACAATACCACGACTGAGGTGCCCTTGAGCAAGGCACTGAACCCCCAACTGCTCCGGGTGTGTGTTCACGGTGTGTGTGTGTGTTCACGGTGTGTGTGTGTGTGTGTGTGTGTGTGTGTGTTTGTTCACTGCTGTGTGTGTGCACTTTGGATGGGTTAAATGCAGAGCACGAATTCTGAGTATGGGTCACCACACTTGGCTGTGTGTCACTTCACTATTATGAATTTCTAAGGCCTCTAAATGATCAACATGATCAGTCTTTGCTGTTTAACCTGTTTCACACTCATCTCCTCATGTCTTCTGTCGTCTGATTGATAGTTTAGAGTTTTTCTGCAGTAAAAGCTCTTTTAGTGTAATCAGCTTCAGCTGCTGCTTCTGGTGTCAGATCTTGAGTGATTTTGGTCAAGTAAAGGTCAGAATAACTGCAGTAATATCTCCAGATGAACTCTTACTGGACTGAAGCAGCTCAGCTTTACTTGATTCTCCATCAATCATGTTTTATAGTCTCAAATCTGATCCTCAGGATCTTTTGAGGAGCGTTTGTTTCCAGAAGCTTTACTTTCACTGTTGCTCAGCGGAGGAATGATCTTCACAAGCCTCCAGAACATCTCACATCTTCTGAGGAGCCTTTATTTCTTCAGCTCTCAATCACTGCATTATATCATTTCAATCTCATCTTACTAAGACGAGATATAGAGCAACAACCGATATTTATATTATTTTATGTCAGTATCTGCTGCACTGTTATGAAGATGTCACTGATTCAGATTACAAGCAGCAGAATTTCAGTATATAAATTTCATTATCTACAACAAATTGTATATTTTTGCTCAGTTTGAGCCTTAAAAATACATTTCCTCCAAATGCTCACTATATCAGACTATACGAGCCATGAAAGTGTCAAAAATGATACAAAACAGTTTTTTAGTTTTTTTTACCACAGAACCCCTAAAGGGAATACATAGCCTACGAGATGGGACAATAATAAAATATATATATATATATATATGTATTTACTTTCTCTCGCAATTATATCATTGTGTTTCCTCACAGAAATTATTAATAACAAGTGTTTGACGTTCCTGATCAGATGCACACATGCACTCGTCTCATGTCTCACGTCATACAGCGCAATATAGATGTGCTTGTAGAAGCCAAACATCTCTGGATGCTTTCTTTGAAGTACTGCGTTCCAAACTCTTATTATTTCCTTTATCAGTTTTTGATGCTTTTTTCTCTGCAGTTTATTGCAATAATTAAGTCGTACCAGCTGAAGTCCGGTGGTTTAACATGTTGTTAATGAAGGTTATTCCAAATAAACAGTTCCTGTTTTCGTTCCAGATTTTAATTTCAGTGCATCATTAATTGAAGTTTGTTTTTAATGTGCATCTTATTATGAGACTGCTGTCTTTTCTGGGCTCTGTAGATGAAGGTTATCTCTGCGGCGCTCCTGTATCAGAGCTGAGCATGTAAGCGCTCGTAATAGAGGCTGCTAAAGGTTAGATCTGATAAAACGCTGTCAGGACTCGACAAAGATGATGTATGGCCATATAAAGCACAGTATGGCTCATTTCTCTCTTCGGTCAGAGAGGGTTAATACTCTCAGTTTTGTCATATATATTCTGTGGCTTGACCTCTGGGAAATTGTTGACCCGAACATTTGTGTTATATTTTCTTGAAATCTTTTTGAGACATTTTTTGATGGCTGGTGGCTTTGACAATCGCTGGCAATAACATTAGACTCCAATAATATTAGGCCCCCAGACTGAATCATTTATTTCATATTTTCAAAGAGCATGCGAGTAAACAGTCTGACATACTTCATACCTTGATCACATCCTGTTCATGTATAATTTGAAAGATTTCCTGAATTCTCTTTGAAGAATCGGATAAATAGATGTCTTCCTGGTCAGTCAGATCGGCTGTTTCTAAGGCGGAGCATCAGACGGTTTATTCAAGATTTAAACATTTCAATGTTTTAAAATTAAAAATATATTCATTTGAATGTTTTAAATGGAAAGATTTATACATTTCAATGTTTTATATCCGAAGGGCTTCTCAGTTCCATTTAGTCTCTGTGTAAAAAATTGCATGTTTTCTTGCACCGTTCGCTTGTGGTTCTGGCTTTTATTGGTCACTGTGTGATGAAGGCGGCGCTTCATCTGTGTTGTTGTTTCGCTGGTGTTTAGCATCACACCTCTTATGTGTCTGCTCCATCCTTACATTTACAAAAGAAATCATGCTTCTTTGCTGTCAAAGTCCATGTGACTTTAGTAGCAGAAGCTTTACTGACTCTCTCTTTCACTTTCTCAGTTCTTCCATATCCTTTTCTTTTTTCCATTAACCTTTTTTCGGCAGAATCTTTACTTGAGCTTATGCTCTTGTGACAGTTTAACCGTAAAGATCTCTGAAGGAGCAGAGTTGACACGACAGCATGACGTCAGGAAATCTTTCTGGGATTTGCGGTCGCTGGCGTATGACATTTAACACCGCAGCACACGCCAGTGCAGCGCAGACGTCTGACACGCACCTCTGAATGCTAATGCCACATGACAAGATGCTTTCATGCTTTACGGATTTCAATGCATATTTAGGGACATTGTTTAATGCGCTCGCATGTAATCCGCACACTTCAGGTCCCCATCAGCTGTGGGATTTAGCTCCCGCTAAGCCTCCATTTCATCTATTTATTTTCCAGGTTTGCTCCCGACACATTAAACAAATTTGTCGTTTCAAGTTGAGGTTAAGAATGATTTTGACACCAGCACACTGCTTAAAAAAGTGAAAATAAAACACTTTCAAGCTGGTGGAAGTAAAGCAGTATATGACTTAGTGAAGTTTAAGAAGGCCAACTAACTTTTTGGCCGTTTTGCTTTGTTTTTCAACATATTTTTATACCAGGCTCTTTGTAAAAATCAGTATAATGGGATAATTTTGATATTGTATATATAAATGTATATGATATATCCAGTATATATAAATATATATGATATATCCAGTATATATATGAGCAATATCACTTGAGTACGAGAGTGATACCGGCTCTATATCAGCATGGCTGTGATTACACAAGTGTAAATATATAAGAAAAGCAACAACGAGTGTCTTTAAAAACACTTTTGTTCAGCATGGCTGTGATTACACAAGTGTAAATATATAAGAAAAGCAACAACGAGTGTCTTTAAAAACACTTTTGTGAGAACCTCAAGCCTATGTATACTAATTATATAAAAATATATATCACTTTAGAATATATACGATAGGAACGTTGAGTATTGCTGTGTTATAAAACAAATTGTATATGTTTTTATTAAAAGCTCACTGTATGTAGACTATTGTGTGAGAGAGATGGACTGAGCGAGTGTGAGTTTAACAGTTACTATTTTTAAATGTTTTTGAATCTGATACAGCCGTTCATTTCGATCAAAAATTCAGAATAAATTCTTATATTCACAATAAAACATTAGTCTGAATGTCCGTGATGGCTGAATTTTCAGCAATATCTTTGTCACATGTAAACATCGTGACTATCCTTTCTAATATTCTGTTATGAGTTGGTGAGTTTGCTACGAAGATCCATCGCTGAACTGCTCACTGCATTTTGTTAACTGCGTCTTGAATAAAAGTAGTGATTTTATTAAAAAAAAAAAAAGAGTAAAAATTATTTCCAAATTACTCAGTGTATATTCTTTCAATTTATAAAAAAAGTCTTTACTTTTTATGCAAGTCTTTACTGCTGACTCATAAAACAGTCTCTTGTTGCCATCTAATGGCGGAAAAATGTCACTCCTAAATCCTAAAAATTCAGCTTTGCATCACAGAAATAAATGATAATTTAAAGTATAACAATTATTTTAAGTTGTAATAATCACAATATTACATTTTTTTTTTTCTGTATTTTTGATCAAATAAATCCAGGCTTGATGAGCAGAAGAAACTTCTTTCAAAAACATTAAAAATAGTAATGTTTCCAAACTTTTGACCTGTACTATATATATATATATATATATATATATATATATATACACACCACACACACACACACACACACACACACACACACACACACACACACACACACACATATAGCAGCACATCAGTAATGATTTTAACCATTGTTACCAGCACACATGAAGGCCTGAGGTGTTTTATTTCATATTTTAATAAATATCACAAAAGAAACGCTGTTAATAATCAGTGCAGCAGACAGTTTCATGAAATCCTTCTATCTTCTCATGTCTTGATTGCTTTAATCCTTTATAGCTGGGTTGTTAGTGTGTCTGGCCTTGATTATATATTAGTTAAAGTCTAATCAGAGATGTATTGGGATGGGAACTTTGACCTCATTAATTCTGTCTACGGTTTGCAGTCATTTGAGGCTCATATAAGCACTGCGTCTTTTTGATGAGCTTCTCTGGAGGCTGGAAGCTGCCGGTGACCTTCGCTCTTTTATACGTTATAAAGACAGGCCAGAGTACATCTGTGTGACATTCTCCCATCCGCCCTCTACTGAGATCTCTGCTGAAGACGTCTCATGATAAGAGCCTGTGTCTGTGTGTTACACAGAGTCCTCACTGTCAGGTCTGCTTCAGCTCAGACACGGAGGTCATGGGTTTGAGTCCCCAGAAATGCTTGAAGTGACTTTCAAAGCAAAAGTCATTTTGGATAATTTGTTTCAAATCTCTCTGACTTTATTTCTTCAATGGCACACAAATCCCATCATAAGACTTCTGAAGACCTGGTCTCATGGGGACTTTTGCATGATAATTATATGAGAGCCACTGATCACCTTCTGCTTTCACTGTATTTAAAGAAGAGCAGCGTGAGCATTCTGCTGAACACCTGCTCGTGTTCCACTGAAGAGAGGAAGTCGTATACATTTGATTCTAATAATCCTGTTCTGAACTCTTCCTGTAATGACAGCACTGCATCTGGTGTTTCTGATTTAAGAGTTTAGTTAAACAGTGAAAGCTGGGGTTTGACCGCAGCTGCGTCTTGCATTTACTTCCTCTCTACGAGTTTGAAAACTATTACCATCAGAAGCAGTTTTGATGTCCACCGTCTCCAGATGTCCAAACTACAACTGTGCAGATCTTCAGATCAGTGCATGTGTTTATACGAGCGGAGCTTTCATGTACAGGCGGTGTTTCTGCGTCCAAGAACGTCTCTTTAAATCACCCATCTGCAGGGCACCTTCCCTAATTTGGTGATGAGTGTTTGGCTAATCAGTGGATCGTCTCCGGAGAGTTTATAACTCTGAATAACGTAGCGACAGCGGCCTGGGCCACATCCTTACACAAAACTGGAGTCTGCCTTCATTTACTGTCGTGTCGTTCTGACCTTTCTTCTGTGGAGCACAAAACAAGATGTTATGCCAAATGTTTGAGCTTCTCTTTTCCATTCAACCGAAGTGTTCAGGATTTCAGCGGCCAAACTTCTCAAGGCTCATGACGGTATGACTCATGCAAGTTTTCTGAAGTTAGCTTTTTGTGAGGAACAGGCCTACATTTCAGATGCACATTTCACACCTTATTGACATTTTGTGTTTTGGGATATTTAGATGTTAGACATCATTGGTTCCACACATATTTGCTTCCTGCACATTAGAAAGGTTGGTAACACTTTAGTATAGGGACACAATTCTCACTATTAACTACTTGCTTATTAGCGTGCCTATTATTAACATATTAACTGTTTATTAGTACTTATAAAGCACATATTCTGCATGATCATATTCTACATCCCTAATCCTGCCCAGTACCTAAACTTAACAAACTACTTTACTAACTATTAATAAGCAGCAAATTAGGAGTTTGAGGCAAAGTTGTAGTTAATTGTTTATTAATAGCAAGAACTGGGCCTTAAAATGAAGTGTGACCGAAAGGTTGAATATATGTGGTTTTAGATTTCCTGGGAAAAATGATTTCAGGAAATATTTAAATTCAAGTTTTTGTGTATATCTATTTCACAATACATATGTCTTCAAAGCAGCTTTAGTGTAAAGGCTTGTTTATAGTGCTGCATGGTAAAACTGGAGAAGTTTTCTTGAACTGCAAGAACTCTAGCAGCTGCATTTTGGAATAACTGTAGCTTGTAATTGAGGATCCAGATAATGCATGCATGATAAAAATGCAGATGTGGAACAACATGATGGTTAATGATGATAAAACTCTCATTTTTGGTTGAATCGTTCCTTTAAGCTGTTGATTTTCCTCCTCTTCGTGTCATGTTCATTGGAAACATTTGCTGGAAGAGTCATGTACGCAATGGAAAAAAAAAACCTGCCATGGCCTGAGAGAATGTTTGTGCAGTTCGCTGAAATATGACCGAGCTTGTCAAATGGCAGTTTGAATAAGAAAGCAAACATATTTTAATCAGGACTCGGACAGAAAGGGGTCACCGAATCACAGCGTCTGATGTCACACTCGCTCTTTGCCTCTATTCCGATGGCACCGCGTGTGGAAAGTTACCCGTGACCCCATCCTAAAAAGGAAGCAGAGGGATGAAAAATGAATAACTGCTGCGAGGGTCTTAGCATGTTAAATGCTGTAATCTTCCCAAAGCGTTCCTTCCTGTCGGCCCTCCTCTCAACTTCAACCTCCAACCCCTCCCTACATGCATCACGGCAAATGAAAGCCGGCCGTGGCATTAGACGGGAGGACAGAAAGCCCCTGGGTCCCGTCCAGAGACTCCAGCAAAGAGTCCCGCCCGTCCCTAACGGCACACGGGGAGGAGATACGAGGGCTGTAAATTGTGTTCGCAGTGAGGTTACAGTGGTTTCGTCATCACTTGTCTTTAGTTATTATTGCGACTTCCTTGATACAAGGGCTGGGACTTCAGGTGCGCACTCTTATCACCTTAATTGATTAAGAGCAAACGTCTTACACACCGGTCATTGTGCGCTGAAGTCATCCATCACCCAGGCGTTTGGTTTCTGCCCACGTCTGTCTCCAGTGTGTCTGCATGGGAGGAGCTGGTTCAGAGGGCACCGGGCGTCACCAAAGCGCCGTTCCTTAATAAACAAGCTGATATGCACAGAACATGCACAAACAAAACCTTTCGTTTGGACTCATCGAACAGGCCTTCAGTTATAATTCCACAGCCATTCTTAAGTAGCATGGGTATATTTGTAGTAGTAGCCAACAATACACTGTTATGGGTCAAAATTATAAATTTTTCTTTTATGCCAAAAATAAAAAATCAATGCCAAAAGCTTGTGTAATTTCTAGTTACCATGGGATGCCAGAAACAGAGAAGGAAATAGAGAAAACATAGCATAGCTGCACTCCAGTTAATCAAAAAAATGATGTGTTCAACTCAAGCAAGCATGTGTTCTACCGTAAATATATCAAAACTTAATTTTTAATTTGTAATATGCAGGGCTTGGAAATTAAAAGAAAAAATGAAATTGGTTCACTCCGAGCAGAATCAATATTTTAACGTTTCTGTTCCTGCATTCCTCTGTATTATTAACGTTCCAAAACCGGTTCGAGAAGGAGAAATACCGGTTAATAACGTTATTTTTTTAAAACTATTTTCTTTGCCTAATAATAATAATCAATAATAATAATAATAATAATAATAATAATAATAATAATAATAATAAAGTACAGCATTTTCTTTACTCAAAAAGAAAAGAAATCTGGTATCTTAACCTGCTGTGCTCAGTCACAGTCAATAAAGTACCATCTTTTCTAGATTTCGGCCAAATGAAGGCTACTAAATAAAAAAAAAAAGAATAATAATAATAATAAAAAAATTTAACACCTTAAAGACTGTTTGTTAAAATATTTTAAAATAAGATTCAAATATGATTACATTCAGAATTACATTCAGAAATAATGTTGGCTAAAATGCAGGTAAAGCAAAATATTAACAAACATTATAAACACAGTATTTAGTTTCTCTCCACAACAAATCCTCTAAAGTTAAGGCTTTGCATTTAGGCTATAAAATGTCAATCCAAAAACAAATTAATTTAAGGGGAATCTGATGCATACAGTACCTCTCCCATTCAGCACAAATCCAAATGTATACATTTTAGATGTGTATGTGTGTTAATATATTATTTTTTATTGTATGGTATTTTTTGTTCTTTAGTATTATTGTTGTAAATCATTCTTATGGTGTGTTTTATCAGCACAGTGAGGCGCTGGTCACGCTGAACACAGCAGATTCTACAACAGTGTAACACTTTTATTTGTTTCTTTAACTGTATTTTATCTTAAATAATGAACTGTAATGTCTCAAAAATGTGCTGTGAGATATGGTCACTCAAGCAAGACATCATTCAAAACTTATGCAAAATAAACTGTAAAATAAAATAAAACTGTAAAGCTTTTGTAAAATAAAGAATACTACTTTCTGCTGTCTCGGTTTCCTTTCCGAGAACTTTGGAATGCTTCACAATGAACCGTAACTCAGCACACTTTTTTATTTTGATTTGTTAATCTGTCAATGATTTAAGTGAAATATATTTTGTGTATATGTCTATATATTTCTTTTTATGTAAGCCTTGAATACAGTGTTGATGCCTGACGAAGATCATACGATCGAAACTTTGCTATTAAAGGATTTTTTTTTTTTTTTGCAAGTTGATAGTGTGCGGGATTTTCTCACATTTTTATGTAAGCCTAAAGTTTTTTCACAGAAGCGCTGCAGGTGCGTGTGATCTGTTGAATCCTTCTTACACTATCCTCAGATAAACTCTAGCGCCGTGCATTGCCATTACGACTTACCTATGATGAGTTCACAGCTGAGCGGGAATGTGTCAGCTTCACATCTGCATATCTGAATACCTGATTGGTTGACAGCAAATTTCAACTATGGCCATTTCAAATTTTTTTTATTCTGTTCGGAACTATAAAATTTTATTTTGTTTCTGTTTCTGTTTCTGGTTCTATTCCTGTCAAAATTTCATTCATTTCCGTTTCGTTCAGAGCCCTGGTAATATGCATTGCTAAGAACTTCATTTGAACAACTTTAAAGATGATTTTCTCAATATTTAGATTTTTTTGCACCCTCAGATTCCAGATTTTCAAATAGTTGCATCTTGGACAAATATTGTCCTCCTAACAAACCATACATCAAAATCATTTTTTAAATTTTTTTATTTATTTTTATTTTTATTTTTTTTACAAAAAATGACCCAGGGTCACAATTGTGCGTCTAGAAGATGGATGTTCACACGGACTCAAACTTGAAGTTCATGTGTCAAGTTTTTCCTGGAACGGAAACTCTACTTGTAGTAATTATACTACTGCTGGAGTGACAGAATTGAGAGAGGCAGTTGCACTATATGATATGAGACATGCATGCTTAAAATAGTGCCTGGAATAAACAGCCTTTCCATTGTGAGGACTCGCTGACACATACCTCACACGCTCGCTCTGCATTAGTCTGACTGCAGTAATTACACGTCACTTCATCATCATATCTGCGGCAGGTAGTCTGCAAGCCGCTGATCTTGGATAAATACGTGGTCCGCTTAAAAACATTTTTATGGTTCTCTCCTCACATTAAGCGTCTGGGAGACCCGACTCTAAAACACGTCCGATCTCATTACACAAATGTGGATATGCTAAATTAGGTTGAGTGTGCTTATGCCCGGCGCCCCCCCACCCCTTGAACCACCGCCGACTCACGTGTTCACGCAAATGTAGGTCTTTAACTCGTGGAAGTTGTCTCAAGTTTTATCCCTTTGGAAGATAATGTGGTTTTGCAATTCAAATATTTGCTCGTTCTGTTTCCTCGTGCAAAGCGGCTTTGAAGCCGTCGCCGGTGACAGGGTGAGCGTGACAGCACTAGTGCATGCTCCGTATTAAAACACTGCACATCAAAACGGCATGCAAATGCTTTGCTTTGGGTTGGTGAGGATTCTCGGGTAAACAGGGCTACTTATGACGGCTGATGGGTTGACGAGTCGCTTCAAGAGCTCTTCAGACGCTCTTCAGACTGGAGTGCGCTTGATTCCTCAATAATTAACCTGATTCTGTTCTTTCATCGTACACAATGGATGTCTCCTCTAGTGGATCTGTTGCTCTACACAAACACTACTCGACTCTTTTTACTCAAAGGGCTCTTGCTTTTGTGAAGGAAGCGTCCTGTGAGCAGCTGTAGACCTCGGACCCGTCGCCGGCCGTTCTAAACACAGAATATATAAGACCATTAAGAATTGCCATGCGGCGAGAAGACCCTGCTCCCGTAACCCTGTAATTTCATCCTGTTTTTATTCTTCCTCTCTTCTTCTCCTCCCCCCAATAGCAATTAATCTCATTTTTAGTACAATTTCCAGCCCTTTGCAGGAGTCAGCCGGAGTCCTGTGTTTTGTTCCTATTTGGCCTGGTTCCTGTGCATAGTCATTAAAGGCCCAATTAATGTCACCGTGTAGCTGAAGAGTGCTCATTTTTATTGGGGAGCTGACAGTTGCCTCCACGAGTGGCGCAGTGTAATATGCATTAATTGCCCCGTAACACTGGTAATTACCAGTTCTTCAAGCCTCTCAGTAAACTGTCATGCCCAGACAAGACTGCTTTGAAATAGATTACTCATTAGGGAGAGCTGCCCTATTTTCCAAAGGGGCTCGCTGTGTTGGCTCAAAAAAAAAAAAAAGATTCGAGTACTATACAAATAGTTGCCAAGAGCAATTTCCTATTACAACTTCCCAGTGACGGCCCTTCTGTCCCGTCTTTCTTTTAGTCGCTCATGGGAGGGTTGCGCTGTAATGACCCACAGTGCTCACTGGACACCTGTTCTTCTTACCCACACACGCTAACCGCTTCAGAAACGGCCGGCTGGATTCTTTAGCTCCGTTTCAAAGTCTCATCCACCATCTAACACAGGAGCCGTCCTCTCAGACGGGTTTGAGCCTCCAGAGTTTGACATGCTGCTCAGCTAATATGGTGGATTATTGGAGTACATTTCACAAGACAATCTATTTCAGTCTTTCTGCTTCAAAATGTTTAATGTGGTCATTGCTATGTCATTTTATTTTAGTTTTTTTTTTTGTAAAATTTATTTGTGTTTATTGATTTTTATTTGGTTTTTGTTTAGTTTTAATGTTTTTAAAATAATTTTTTTTTGTTTTTATTTTTTTTAGTGTATTTTTTTTTATTTTTGTTTTTTTTAGTGTTTTTAGTTTGAATTATGAAGATTTTATTGTTTTTAGTTGCATGAGAATTGAAAACGTTCTAAAATCAGCACAAATGATTAAAATGATTATGATTGATCTCGTCTGACTGGATTAAATCAGAGTTTCAGGTTAAAAAAAAATCATTTGTTCATTACACAACATGTGTCTCTGCAGCACAGAAGCAGTCATCAGTATCACAGGTATATTTGTAGCAATAGACAACAATACATTGTATGAGTCACAATTATACATTTCTCTTTTATGACAAAAATCATTAGGATATTAAGATAAGATCATGATCCATGAAGATATTTTGTAAATTTCCTGCCATAAATATATGAAAACTTATTTTTTGTTTAGTAATATGCATTGCTAAGGACTTCATTTGGACAACTTTAAAGGCGATTTTCTCAATATTTTAAATTTTTTTGCACCCTCAGATTCCAGATATTCAAATAGTTGTATCTCAGACAAATATTGTCCTCCTAACAAACCACACATCAATGGAAAGCTCAAAGTCATGTTTACCTCACAAAAATTGATAAAGTGATTGTGAAACGGTTTGATGTAGAATAAAGGCAATTGATCAGCTGATCAGTGATATGAAATAAAGAAATACTGCATATTGATTTCTAAAAACAATTTTCTTCTGTAGTATTTATTTATTTATTATTATATTATTTATTTTGTTTCCGTAAGTATCTAGACATTTACAACAATTATATCTGTGAATTATCTTCATTTGTGTGCTTTTCTCAGTAAATATTCTTTCCTTTTTGAGTGTAATACTAATAAGCATAAATACACTAATATTGGTGCATTTTTTTGTTTTAATTTAGACTGAACTATTTTACCTTTTCAGTATTGCATAAAATATATAAATACACAAAAAAACATTGCTCATGCCTTCTCCACTATCCTGGATGGCTTTTTGACAGATCTAGATATCTCAGAGTTTATGCACAATTCGGCTTCAAGCTGCTTTCTTTGGTCAGTGTGGTGAACTTGAAAATGAATGAAATCTGTGTGGGGTTGCTCTTGTAATGACTTGGTTTCTCTGTGCATTGTTGAGCGTAGCCACACCTTAATGCTCCTGCTTGCTGTGTGAGGTTTGAATAAGAGGTTTCAGTGCGACTGCTGCTCGTGTGACCTCTCGATTCAGTGTGTTTCTATGTAAAGAGTGCGTGTTAATATTGACCCGCGTGCGTGAGCTCAGAGGACGTCAGTACAACAGGAGCACGTGTAGTGAGGGCTTGGGCGTTTACATCAGCCTTTGATATGAAAGGACACACCAAACCAAACAGTGACCCTGATCCGCTTTGCTGTTTGTCCGTCGCAGTATTTCTGTGTGGAGGTGTTTAGGTGGTGCATTTCTGCCCTAGCAGAAGAGAGCGTTGTTTTATCTCCTCGCCGCACCTGCTGCAGGCAATCTGCCGCCCGTCCCTTCAAATGAGTTTTGTCAGAGCTTTCACATGCTCAGCCTGAGATGTGCTAATGAAAGGAGATGGGACAATTTCCAGAGAGCAGGTATCAGAGAGCGCGTCCCAGCTGAGAGAAACCGCGACCCTCTGTCACTGATGAACCTTATTATGCCTTTCATTAACTCATGATCTGTGTGTGTGTGTGTGTTGCTTGAGCACTTATCAAATTGTTTATGACAGAACTAATTAGGCTAATTGAAGACATTAAGATTACCTGTCAGCTATATGTACCCAAACTGCACGTCCGGTTGACAGCCGGTGACAGGTGCGGGCCCCAAACCATCATACGGGGGACGGGGCCGCTCTAATGTGATGTGGACAGGCTTCACGGGGCAGAGCGAGCGGCTAAATGGAGTCCCCTTTGGCTCCCTGACAGAGAGATGAGGCAATTTGAGGCGAAAAGTGAAAAGGGCTCCGGCCTTGATTTTTTTCCCAAGTGTTTTAGGAACATCAGAGCAGAATAAATGTCTGCGGGCTGCCGTCGCTTCAGCTTTCACAGAGGACACGACTGCAGCTGACTCTGATGCATGCAGCAGTTTGTGTACACGTACTTGAACACGTTTGTCTATACACATGGGAATATCAAGAAATCAATGAATAAAATTTATGTATCATCTGAAAGCCGAATAAATAAGCTTTCCAATGATGTATGATATTTGAAAATCTGGAATCTGAGGGTGCAAAAAAATCTAGATATTAAAAACAAATCACCTTTAAAATTGTCCAAATTAAGTTTTAAGCAATGCATATTACTAATCAAAAATTAAGTTTTGATTGGAAATTTTCAAAATATCTTCATGGAACATGATCTTAATTTAATATCCTAATGATTTTTGGCATAAAAGAAAAATCTACCATTTTGACCCATACAATGTATTGTTGTAGTAACTTTACATGGCAGCTCAATCTAATCTTAGCCTAGAAAAAAGTGCGCTGTTCACGTGTTTGTGCGGAGTGTGGAGCTGAACAGTAGTGTGCTTGGGCTACTCCAGGACAGATGGAGGCGCCGCTGCAATCATTTGCTCTTAAAATACTTTGTCATTTTTGGTCATAAAGTTAAGAGTAATGCATCTTTCATATCTGTAAAGACTCTGTTTATTCATGTGCATTTATAATAACAATGAAACGTTGTGCTTTTGTAAAATAACAAAAGCAAACATGATGCGCTTTCTGCCGTCTGGACTCTGTGAACATGAACGCATCACTTTGAAACTCTGTGGATGCTTGCCTTATTACAGACATAAAAAATATACCTACAGAGAGTGAAACTTTTAAATGAACCAATTCAAACAGAAAACAAATATTCTCAGATTATGTAATCCGTATGAAACATGCATACTGCGGAGATGACGAGTCAGTGTCGCTGACTTCGTCTCTTAAACCGAAAACAGAAAGCATTAGTGTAACAATAAATTATTAAAACGTTAATGCAGTGTACTTGCTGTTTTCCCCTAACACATTCATAATTATTATATTTGCCGGGGCGCTGTGGCAAGCCTTATTTGCGTGCGCTTAAGCACTTTTTAGGCTATGTAGGCAATTAAAGTCTCTTTATTATGATTTATATGGTTTATTAATAAAAGTGCAACTAATAGTCGACTGATGCTTAAAATGAACGACTACTAGTCTAATGTGAATTTTGCTGTTTGAAAGTTTAAGTTTGGTGAACTCTGTCCTGTAAATTCATATCACATGTAAATCTGTGACCAGTAGAAGATTGACGTGGTCTCAAACTTTAAATCTGCAGGTTTGGAGTGTTGCATGTAAGGTGTACTACATATTTTTTACATTTTTGATGTATTATATGCAGAAATCTTCTTAGCATAAATCTTCTATAGTCATATTACGACTGTCACAGTGTTGTGTGTGCAAAGTCTAGTGTGAGCTAGTGTTGGGCAATAATGGTCCTATCGTCAGCTTGTGAGATCGCCGATACATGATATTATCACACTAATTTATTTAATTATTCACTTCCGTAGTTTCACTGCCAGAAAGCAAAACTCCAGCTACAAAGCAGCCTAATATTTTTACTATGACTGAATTTGTATGTAACATGATAACAGTTTAATAGAAACATTGTAAGTTACTAAATACAATGCTTACATTTCCTCAGTTATTCAAAAAGCAGCTTCAGGAAAAAAATCAAAGAACAGTTTCATTACCAAAGAACATCATCTCTGACTTCAGTCTAGTGTGAGTTTATGCACTCCCGTTATAATCAGTGAATCTACACTGTATGATGAGGACATCTCTTAAACTTACATCGCACGTACCCTAACAGTCAAAAGTCTGGGATCAGAACAATTTTTAATGTTTTTTACAGGAGTTTCTTCTGCTCATCAAGGCTGCATTTATTTGATCAAAAATACAGGAAAAAATGTAATATCGTGAAATATTTTTATGATGTAAAATAATGTTTTTCTATTTTAATATACTTTAAAATGTAATTTATTTCTGTGATGTGCAGCTGTATTTTCAGCATCATTACTCCAGTCTTCAGTGTCACATGATCTTCAGAAATCATTCTAATATGATGATTTATTATCAGTGCTGGAAACCTTTTGTTTGTTTGTTTGTCCTTTTTTTCAGGATTCTTTGAATAAAAAGTTAAAAAGAAGAGTGTTTATTTAAAATATAAATATTTTCTAACAATATACACTACAGTTCAAAAGTTTGGGGTCAGTACATTTTAATTTTCTTTTTTTTAAAGAAATTAAAACTTTTATTCAGCAAGGATGTGTTAAATGTATAGCAAAGATTTATATTGTTAGAAAATATTTATATTTTGAATAAAATTTTATTACCAAAGAATCCTGAAAAAAGTATCACAGTTTCCAAAAAAATATTTGGCATCACAACTGTTAATAATTCTAATAATAAATCATCATATTAGAATGATTTCTGAAGATCATGTGACACTTTATACTGGATTAATGATTTGATTTGATTCATATAAATAAATTATATTTTAAAGGATATGAAATAACATTTTGCAAGATTACGTTTTTTTTTTTTTTTTTTTTTTTCTGTATTTTTGGTCAAATAAATGCAGCCTTGACGAGCTTTAAAAAACATTACAAGTCTTACTGATCCCAAACTTTTGACCGGTAGTGTACATCTGCACTTTGTTGTTTATGATGAGAGAACTGGTGAGAGAACAGATTTCAGTCAGAGATCGTGAACACTCAACAACAAAACTGAGTGTGGCTTTAGCATTCATAAACTCAACAGAATTGTGTGAACACTACCAGTCATCTCAAGCACAGACTAATGAAAACAATGTGATGAGTTGGAGGATGCAGGTCTCATGAGAATGACTGTCTGTCAACATGCATGAAATAAAATGATCAGTAAGGCCTATATAACCTTCAGACTTAAACTCTATTACAGTCACATTTTGTGGCTAAAACATAGCATGCTCTCTGAATTTCATTTCAGTTCCATTTCCTACTAATGAGAGCTTAAATTCAATTTTGAATTACAACTCTACATCCTGCTTGCAAACATTAACTCAATTCAAACTGATGAACTGAATAGAAATGTAAAGGTGTTCTCAGTTCAGATGCATTCTCCAGCAGGGCAGCTCAAATCCTTCTGAAAGCCCTCTGAAGGGCCGCTCACGCTGGAGTTACTGCTCAGTTCACTTCCATTCATATGTGAATGAGGGAGAAGCTTGTGTACAATAGCTGATTTATATTCTTACCTACATATTTGTGTAGCATTCAGCCAGTAGAGCATCTAAACTCCATCGACGGGAAATCAAACATGAAGAAACCTCAAAAGTCAATTCAATTTTAGGTTTGCAGTGTCTCAGGAAAGATTTATGTATTAGTTTTTATTTATTGATTTTTTTGGAGGTAATTGTGTTGCCCATCAGTTGGTAATTTTTTGAACATTTTGTTTACATATTAATATATAGTTTACATGTGTCCCTGCAGCACAGAAGCAGTCATCAGTAGCACAGGTATATTTGTAGCAATAGACAACAATACATTGTATGGGTCACAATTATACATTTCTCTTTTATGACAAAAATCATTAGGATATTAAGTAAAGATCATGTTCCATGAAGATATTTTGTAAATGTCCTACCGTAAATATATCAAAACTTAATTTTTGATTAGTAATATGCATTGCTAAGAACTTCATTTGAACAACTTTAAAGATGATTTTCTCAATATTTAGATTTTTTTTTTTGCACCCTCAGATTCCAGATTTTCAAATAGTTGTATCTCAGACAAATATTGTCCTCCTAACAAACCACACATCAATGGAGAGATTATTTATTCAGCTTTCAGATGATGCATAAATATCAATTTCGAAAAATTGACCCTCATGACTGGTTCTGTGGTTCAGGGTTACATATACGTATAAGCATATATTAATATAGTTGATATATAAGCATATGTTATGTATTTATATGTAACACTTAAGGAAGGGGAGATGTATTTGATAGGTTTCTGTCCAGAAGTCTCCCTCCCCTTCCTCTTCCCGTCTCTTAAGCTCTGAAAGGTCAGCGCTGTCATCCTCAGAGAGCCATCTGTTTGTTTCCTCTGGAAAACAGGGTTAAACTGTCGGACTGACAAACCCCTGAGCACACCAGCCTCAGCAGCCTCCGAACGAGTGACAATCAGTCCAGACCGCCCCAGGGACGCTGCTTGGCTCTGCCGTGACCTCTTCATGTCGCCGTTTGATTCCTTTATTCCATGTTTGGAGTATTTAACGTCCAGTTTGATCCTCTGGATAATTAGTTTAGCTGCGCTCTCATGTCTCGCAGGCTTTGGAGGCCCAGAGGTGGACGCTTCACCCACTTGAGATTTGTTTGCTTTGCAAATGTTTTAAAATGACAGTGAAATCAGATTTGCAGCGCAGCTTGTAAGTGAAAACATTGAGCGGCTTTTATCTCCAGTGCTGCTTCATCCGTCCAGCCAATCACACGCTGACGAGGGCTGTTTGCTCAATCCTTCATTTACATGTCAAATAATACCTTTTTAATGCAGTGATTTAAAAAAAAAGGAGGGGAGGGGGTTAACGGTGGATTTTGAATATTGCACATTTATTTATTTGTATTTTGTGTGTGTGTGTGTGTGTGTGTGTGTGTGTGTGTGTGTGTGTGTGTGTGTGTGGTGTGTGTGTTTCACCCAAATAATGGCTAATTGGAGAAGTTGAGATATAGGGATGGGAATCTCTAGGCACCTCACATTTACATTTATGCATTTAGCAGACAAGACACTTACAGTGCATTCAGGCTATACATTTTTTTAACAGTATGTGTGTTCCCTGGGAATCGAACCCATGACCTTTTGCGCTGCAACGCAACGCTCTACCATGGTGCCTCTTTTGTTTTAATACAGATTTTATTATTTCTCACTGTCTTGCTATTAAAGCAATGTCCCATGATGCATTTACTTCCAGATCTTTTGTTAATCAAACAAATGGAAGTGATTTGGCAAGTCAACAACAAGGTTACAAAGAACCAAAGAGAAATGAAACCCGTGCCTGTAGCAGCACACTTGTAGTAAATTAATACAGACTTAAGCATATTCTGTAATATGGTTTCTCATATTTGTTGTGTTTCCAAAATATTTCAGTTTGGCTTGACACGACTCTCCAGGGCCTTTCGTCCTCGTCACAGAGAGTGTTTAACTGTGGAACTGAGCTGTTTTCTTTGACTCGTGTGTGTTTATGTGTGAGGGGCCTCCGTTTCCCACCCAGACATTCAGGGTCCAGCACTAGTTAGTTCAGCGCTGAGGAGGGCCCCGTGGGGTCCCATGAGTCTGACCCCCAGAGCGCTGAACATTGAACTTCAGCCCCTGACTGCTGGTGAGATCATGATCTGATGCTTCTCAGTGGGCAGGATTACACACACACACACACACACACAGGATCTCCTGTTTCAGTAAGGACTCAGTGTTATCAGTGTTCTGGAGTGAAGGAAGCGCTGAGATGTTGATTCAGTCACAGTTACCCCAGCAGAGGCGGCGGCTGGGACGAGAGCCAGGCCTGTTTTCTCAGTGGACGCTCTTTGGATGGGCTTCACTTATTTTTAGGGTCCTTTTCCTGTGTTTTCTCTGACAGCCAGCTTGCACACCTATTCATAAGCGCTCTTCCTCCAGCTTTCAGGGGAACGCCAGGATTCTGATTCAGCTTCTCCTGACTGTTTCTTACAGGATTACAGACACTAATCCCTGTTATATGCAGAGAGACTGTTAGACCTGGAGCAGAAACAGTAGCTAGTTCTAAACAATGTCTGTATTATTATCTGATGATTTTCTGTCTCCATACAAATCACACAACAATATCAACTACACTATTTTTCTCTGTTTTTGAAGATTATTTCTACAGATTTGAAGCCACATTTTTACAAATATTCTAGTGTTGACTGCATTCATCAAGTTCTGTTAAAAGAAAAAAAAAGATCTTTAATGAGTTTAATGTTTTAAGTTAATGAAAAATGCATTTCCACCCTGTTACTTGGATATTCCTTCAGATTACTGTTTGGTACAGAGGTGATGTTATTTCAACAGCTCATTCAGTTATTCAGTGTACAAATATAATATTATATTATAATATTACTATCAAGCTCTGTTACCAAAGTTATTGTAAGAAAATATTTTTTTTTATTTTTTTTTATTTATATGAAATCCATAATCTGTAATTTCAGCACTTTCATCCATTCTGGCTATCCAAACTATTGAATGCTGAGGGTTTTTAATTCAAGTAAACTGTGTAACATTCAAACAAAGCAGTGTTTAAAACTCTATTCCGACAAAGTTTTCTCAAATTCTGGGAAATGTTACATGAAATAAGTAGTCAACTAAAATGTATTTGCATGGCGCTTTTAACAAAATGCATTTTTCAAAGCAGCTTCACAGAAAATCATGATGTTAATGTTTATAGTATCTTAATATATCCGTGCCTTAAAGTTGCATTTGTAGTCCCTCATGCTCTTTGCCATAGGGTGCCGACCCCTGCTATATACATCGCTTTGCTTTGCAGGTATAATTGGATGTACTTATACAGTCAAACCAAAAATTATTCAGACACCAGATATATTTTTTTATATTTTTTTACCAGTGGGATCAGGACACTATAGTTCATAAATGTAATTGAGGATAGCAGAATAAACTAAACTGTGACCAAATGACCAAAATTATTCAGACCATGTTTTGCTTAAGTGTTTTTTCTTTAATTTCTAATGCAATCTTTTTACACCACAGACTGATCATAATGAAGCACTGCTTGGTAATTAGTTGACCAAAATTGGTATTATCTAATTGCTGACAGCTATTCAGCCGAATTCATTACATACCGTTCTATTTATTACACACCAGTTATCCTTCATTATCAAGATGAATTTGTTCTGACGCAGTTTAACTCTGAGTTCTGCTCATATTTTATTACCATTTTCTAAACTACAGTGAATAAACTGTGATGCAGTGTGAGGAAGGTGTCTGAATACATTTGTGTTTGACTGTACACAGCTATAGAAAGAGCCGTGTTATCATATAGTCATGAACAGCACGTGATGTGTAGTTTGACCTCCGGAGCCTGATGGAGGTTTTCTGAAGATCCAGCGCCTCCTTTCACGGATCATTAGCTGAAAAGAAGCACTTTTAGAGTCGCATGTCTGTAGAAGCTCTGGGTCTGTGAGAGCCGTGTTTATCTCAGAGGAGGGTCTGGAGGCGCCGGGGCCGGGGCCAGACTGCGCTCGGGTTACTCTGCAAACCGCTGCTGATTACAGCGGGGCTCGCCGCTAATTGGAAACACATTAGCGTGGGGTTAAGAGCGGGATTAGACGCTGCTCGCCCGACGCAGAGTGGAGGCCATTTGAAGGGATTTGTTTTGATGCCCCCAGAGAGGACGGCTAATTATTCACCGGGCTGCTGGGAGCTCAGCGTAACAGGTTACAGGAGCTGAAGATATCCTCTGATGATTCCCATCAGCAGCCCAACTCTTACCCATGATGCACTGGCTTTTCATTATGATCTCATTCTGGTAACGAAGAGCAGCCATTGTCCTGATGTGTTCCTTCTCTTGTCCTGATTAATAGATCCTGCTGTTTTTAGCAGATGATTTATTTTCTTGGTTTCATTATGGACCATCTCATACGTCTTCTCTGTGAAATGAAGTGCTGTAATGTTTTAATGAATTCGCAGGGGGTCTTAATGAAAGCTTTCGTCCATTTATGTGATGGAAAGCAGCACTGAGGTCAGTGGAGAGCAGAGCGCTCCTCTCCTGCTGAACCATGGGACATCCGACACTCGATCTGAGGCGAGAGGTCAAAGGTCAGCCTCTTACGAGCCCACTGTCCAATGAGGATCTCTACAGCGGCGGGAGCTGCTTCTTCTGAACAGTGTTGTTCTTAACGCATTACAAGTAACACAAGTTATGTAATCAGATTACTTTTTTCTAATAGCTAGTTAAGTAATGCATTACTTTTTAATTTACAAGAAAACATGTTACTTTTTCAAATAAGTAACTCCAGTTACTTTTTATCCATTTGTTGACTGGATCTCTTCTGTCCCCGTGTTGAGAAAACTTCAGTTCTAGCATGAATTCATCTCACTTACAAAGAAAACCGATGCAGTATTCCTCAAAATGAATAAAAACAGTGAAATGCAGCTCTGAAAATGACCCAACCTGCAGTAATTAAGTATGTTAAATAATACAAGTATCCTTTATGTATTTAATCCCCTTATATTAACTAGTGTCTTGGCTGCTGACCTTCGATGAGCCAATTCAACCATATTTATAAGCAAAAATTACTCAAGATGATCTAACATTTAATGCTGAAGAGTATTGAACGTTCTTCTCCTGCGCTCTACTGTACAGACGTGTGTTTACTTCTCCTTCATCCTGAGACGTATCCTTTTCTCTTCTGTTGTGAAAGGGCTTTTACTTTTGCCAAAAATATAACTTTTTATACTAAAACCAAACAAGCAAGCCCTGCCCAAATTTAAAAAGTAACACATAACGCATTACTTTCCATGATAAGTAATTACGTAACATAATTAGTTACTTTTTTAGGGAGTAACACAGTATTGTAATGCATTACTTTTAAAAGCATCTTTTCCCAACACTGTCCATGAACACAGATGAGCAGAAACATCTACATCTTGGTGGTGGCATCGTTTCAAGTTTGGTACAAGTTTGGAATAATATATATATATTTTTTCCTCTCATGCTCACCAAAGCCGTATTTATTTAATCAAAAATACAGCAAATACAGTTATATAATGAAATATTATTACAACTTAAAACAGCTGTTTTCTGTGTGAATCTCTGTTAAACTGTAATGTATTTCTGTGATGTGCAGCTGTATTTTCAGCATCATTACTCCAGTCTTCAGTGTCACATGATCTTCAGAAATCATTCTAATATGATGATTTACTGCTCAACAAACATTTCTGATTATTATCAATGCATTACATTGATTTATAATGATACAAGCGTTTGATTTGGGCTCTTGTTCTCTTCTGTTCACCCGTCACCTTCCAGCTCTCCGCGCTGTCGCTGTGGAGGAAATGATGTGGCTAAATCTGGAAGTGCCATCTCCACAGTCATTATCACAGACGGGTCAGGCGTTTATTGGGTCTCACCTCACCGATAGCCTGGCCATCGTTAATCCATAAGCACCAGATAATGAGCACTGAACAGATTTATGCAATTACAGCCACACGGCGGATAGAGCAGCTCTCTTTAGCCTAACGCATTAATGAGCTTATCAATATGTGTCGCGGGTTCAGGGTTCGAGCGGCCGTTAGCCGTCCCTGATGGGACTAAATGAGACGTGAGCTGCTCAGGCCCCGAGCGCCTCTCGTCCGCAGGCTCACGGATGTTTCTGAGGCGTTTAGATAGAACACTTTAATCCTGCTCTAATCTCGGCTGGCGTATCGACAGAAGGGACATTTCACTTCCTCTGCGTCACATCGATGGAAAGATTATTTATTCAGTTTCAAATATTAGACCCATATGACTGGCTTTGTGGTCCTGGTTCACAAATAGCAAAAGAAAAACTCCAGGATAGTGTTTTCACGAGTTTCAGTAAAAGCAAAAAAATTTAAAGAGACTGATAACAGCAGTCAGAAGAGAGAGAGATGTCAAATTTAACGTCCCTCCCAGAGACGCTGCATTAGAAACACCCTCGAGCTAGCAAGGTCTTTGTAATTTGATGCAAAGGTGATATAATACCAAGAATAGTGTTAGAAATGTACAAATATGAAAACAATACAAGTATGAGGAACTCTCCAGGATTTACGATGCTGATGATTAAACGTGAAGAGGGTTGATTAGAGCGAGTGTGTTTTGTTATTGTTGGCCAGCGGGCTGTTCGAGCGCAGCAGGAAGCCTCTCCAGCATCATCTCGGTGTCACAGGGACGTCAGGATGTTCACCTTGTGGTATTTATGGAGTAGGACACAGCGTTTATTTATCGTCCGTTCGAGGCCGCGTCTCTCTGTCTTTAAACATCCTGTTTGTGTGAAGGCTTTTCTATTATCGTGACCGTGCTCCTGAATGCGGGCCCCGGGGCCGGTCCAGTAAAATATGCGAGGCGCAGGCTGTGTGCTGATATCGCCTCGCTCGCAGCCTTGAGTCGCTCGAGCCCTATAAATAAACCACAATTAATCATCAGCCGAGAGGAAGCCCTGACGCCACCATCCTCTGTGTGAGGACTGAATCCTTTCTCTGTGTTGGTTGATGTGGTCGTCTTACAGAAGCGTAAACGATGTCCAGTCAGCGTTGAGTCACCAGTGAGTTTCTTTATGTTGTGAGGGATGTTGCAGGTTCTGGCTGATGCACTGGAGCTCCATCTCTTCACCAAGCCTGTCTCCGTATGACCAACCTTCTGCATCTGCGTTGTCTTTGTTGCCCCAAACTCTTCAATCTGCTGTTCAGTCTCATGTGTGTGGACTTTTTTCAAGTATTTTACTTCTACTTTAACTCTTTCCCCGCCAAACAAGTAATATTCTGTGTTTCCACTGTTATACTCTAGGGGGCGCTATTAGGGATCTCCTGAATGAGTCTAGGATCACTCCATCAAACACACAGAGCAGGAAGAAGCAGAAACAGCTATCTCATATGTAAGAATATGCATATGGAAAATAATGCCATGATCAACACTAACCACATATAAATGAAAACTTCCTAATGTTAGCGAGTCAAATGTGGATCCAGAAAGTGTTAAAGGTCTGTTCAAGCTTTGGGAGTGCTGATGAAGCCAGCTACTGCAGCTCTGCTTCGATAATATTCCTGAATATGATCCAGATGTAGTATTTGATACAAATGTTTCAACTTTCGGTTTTCTCAGCTTTTTTGCGCAAAATGTTGATTTTTTTTTTTTTTATTAAACCTACCTACATTTAAGTGTTGATTAAAAATAAATAAATAAATAAAAACAATGCTTGAAGCTAGAATAAAACAGATTTTTTTGTTTGAAAGTGGAGGGTCTGATCTTTATTTTGATGTATTGCATGTTGAGATGTCCATACAAAAAATATATATACAGTACAGGTCAAAAGTTTGGAAACATTACTATTTTTAATGTTTTTGAAAGAAGTTTCTTCTGCTCATCAAGCCTGCATTTATTTGATCAAAAATACAGAAAAAAAACAGTAATATTGTGAAATATTATTACAACTTAAAATAATTGTTTTTAAATTTATTATACTTTAAATATCATTTATTTCTGTGATGCAAAGCTGAATTTTTAGGATCATTATCACATGATCCTTTAGAAATCATTCTAATATGATGATTCATTATCAAAGTTGGAAACAGTTCTGCTGCTTAATATTTTTTCAGAACATGTGATACTTTTTTAGGATACTTTGATGAATAAAAAGTAAAAAAAAAAAAAAAAAAAAAAAAAGAAGCTATGTTTTTAAAATATAAATATTTTGTAATAACTATATACACTACTGGTCAGTAATTTGGGGTGAGTAATTTTTTTTTCTTTCTTTTTTTTTAAATAAAATCAATACTTTTTTTCAGCAAGGGTGTGTTAAATTGATAAAAAGTGATAGTAAAGAAAATATATTATTAGAGTATATATTATTAGAATTTTTTATTTTTTATTTTGAATAAATGCAGTTCTTTTTAACCTTTTATTCATCAAATATATTAGACAGCAGAACTGTTTCCAACACTCATAATAAATCAGAATATTAGAATGATTTCTAAATGATCATGTGATAGACTGGATGTTACATGTGACACTGAAGGCTGGAGTAATGATGCTGAAAATTCAGCTTTGCATCACAGGAATACATTATTTTTTTTAAAGTATATTCAAATAGAAAACTATTATTTTAAGTTGTAATAATATTTAACAATATTACTGTTTTTTCTGTATTTTTGATCAAATAAATGCAGGCTTGATGAGCAGAAGAAACTTCTTTCAAAAACATTAAAAATAGTAATGTTTCCAAACTTTTGGTCTGTACTGTATATTCTGGGGGCCATGAAATTTTAGTGAAGATCAACAAAAACGCTGGTGGTGGCTGGCGGGGAAAGAGTTAATACAGATGCATTTAAAACACTGATTTAATTTCAGCTGTTTGTTGTCCACACTGAAACATCAGAGAATGCTAAAATCATCTTTCTGCACAAGCATAAATTGTAATAAAAGCAGTGGGATTATACTGAGAAACCAGACCATAAGTTCATATCATATTAGCAAACATCTCACCGCTCACTTATTCAGCGTTCCTCGTGTGGTCTAAAACACATCTGCCCTTATGTTTCGCCGCAGGACAGCAAGTAGATTTTCTGTTATCTTTGCAGGAACGTAATATGAAGATTTGACAGAGTAACCAGTGCTGGGTAGTATGTAATCTGGATCACATGATCAGATTCCAAAATTAAGTACTCATAATTAGAGTATATTTCATTATTCACAGCCAATTAATCATAATTTATTGATTCTCCCTAATTCTTTTCTAAAAGTCCTGCTGTGTGTCATACCTGTTAGCTTTGATTATATTCATGGAAATAGATTTGTGAAGCATGCTTCTGAATTTGGGAGGAAAGCACCATCAAGCAGTTAGACCATGTATGAAGCAGCTAATTATGCAAGTTACTAAATAAACATAGCTTCATCAGATCCAGTGACCTTCAGGAACTCTTGATTCAGAGTTTGGATGCGTGATGTCATTGTCTTCATGTTTATTAATGTTCGTTCATGTAATACAGGGATTCTCAAATGTTTTTGTCAGCCAAACCTCTTTGACATGAAGTATTTATATGAAACATCTCTGAGGAAGTTAATATTTCAGATAAGTTAACATCATATTTGTATGTTCACAGTTCTCTGAAGTCAGGTAATGGTCACATTGACAGGTAAACAAATTAAATATTTCAGTTTTTAGTTTTCAAGTGTTTGATTTTTTTTTTGTGTTACATTCTTATGATTTCATTATAATTTTTTAATGAACTCAAACTCACTGCAGTTGTTTTGTGAAGCCGAGGGAAACCCTGGTGTGATGATTAATGTTTGATTTTATGGTGTTGATAGAAATGAAAAGGAATATATTTTCTTTTTCTTCACTTTTGTAATAACATTATGGCATGTTTAATGGTAAATTTAAATCAGTTTAGATAAAAAGTAATCTAAAAGTAATCTTAAAAATTAGTCAGATTACATTACCTAAAATGAGTAACATGGATTACATTACTAACAACAATTTCCATCATGTATTCTGTCATCAGAAGTGGACTACAGATTGTTAGTAATCTACCCAACACACACACACATACACACGTGAAGAGTTTGTCAGCAGTTTTCAAAAAGCATGTTTTTTTTTGGTTTTTTTTCATTGTTAATTCCAATTAATCTCAATCAAACTGCAGTTGGGTTACATTGAAAAGCAAACGCTTGGAGATTAGTTTCTGCTACATGCATGCCAGTCCTTGACTACGGAGACATTCTGAATAAATCAGCATCTACTAAAGTTCTTTGAACACTTTGCGCATAGTTTTATGTTAAATTGTAATGTCAGCACCCATCATTGTGATTTGTGTCATCGAGTTGGACGTCATTATCAGCACACAGACATATGCACTGGTACCTGTTTATTTATAAATCCGTCTTGGTTTACTTCCTCCATATCTCTGCTCTCTCTGAATTTATTTTATTCTCTGCGCTCACTGGATGAGTACACTCTTCCGGGTCCATCTGTACGGACTGAACTTGGAATACAAGCAATGACTCCAACTCTTCACTACACAACTTTGCAGTCTTTAGTGTCAATGAGCACTTTTAGACTCTTGATCGATGAGCTGTTGAGGGAAGATGACACCGCGGAGGGCTGTAATTAGTTATTCAATTACGCTGTGATTATGTGTGTGCATTGATGGGGAGGAGGCCACTCACTCTCTCAGCACCTCCTTCCAGCTTTTTGTTCTTAAGTGCTGCGCTCTCATTAAAATGCCTTTTTAACCAGCATGGCACCTGCTTTAAAATCAAACGCGGGGCGCTCGTTACGGCTAATGGCAGCGTGTCTGCCAGCGACGCTCTCAGCGGCATCCCACTCTCTCCTCCGCCAAAGCCAACGCGCTCCAAATTAGCTACATTTCACAAACAATTTCACCGACTCGTTACGCAGTTAGATGTTTTATTGGAAGATCGCTGACTTCCCCCGAGCGATACTTGTGCCAGATTTAGGTGGCGAAGCGGTGGCCCACATAATAGACCTCAATTATAATTGGAGCCCCGTGTCCGTTTATGCCTTTATTTATGGAACCTTTGCATTGAAGTACAGCGGCCTTTGTGTTTGTGCCTTCAGAGCGGAAGCTGTTCGGACGCGTCCCTCGAGGGTTACGAGCGTCTGTTCGACCCCAGACCCTTCTCCACCGGTGTGCTCTGTTGTTCCAGAGCTGGTTCTCCTCTGATGGGCATGATATCAGATGAGCTGATGAAGACAACTCTTGTGTTCCCTTCCTTGTTTTCTCATCCAAACCCAGCAGCCAAGTCTTCCTGTCCCGACCCATCTGATGTTAGTTTTGATAGTCAGTAGAGTCAGGTGATTTCAGTTTAATTCTACTGTATGACATTAAAACATTCATTTCCTTCAAATACTACTGAAATAAAACGGGGCCAGTTCAAACATGGACACTAGCATTCATGCCACGACTAGACCAGCGTTCATTCCTGGAGGCAGAAGAACATGATTTTGGATGATTACGTTCGTCCAGGAATGATGTCGAGAAACACTGAAATAGATGCAATTAAAACTGATACATTCTCTTGGGTTTTTACTCTTTTTTTTTCAAAATATTCCTGTTTACAGTCGCTGGTTTACTGCAAAATATATTGACTAAATCCTAGGCCATGATATATCACGACAGGTCTTTTTATTTTTGTAAAGAATAAGAGTACTTAAATTCTATATAAAAGGTATGATGTACTGTTAACTGGCACACAGTATAAATTCTATTCAAATCTTCTTCACTGATGTTTGGATGCATGTATCAAATGAAGTTCGAGACGCAGACCGTGTCCAAGACTTTTCAACAACATGTGAATATTTATATTTTCTTTCTTGCCCTCTTCTGATCTTGGTTTAGTTTGTTTAGTCTGTTAAATCAGGAAGTAGAGATATCCTTCACACAGAAGTGACTGTTATCCAGAATACTAGAAGTGATCTGAAATCTCCATTTCCAGTCTGACACAGGTTCCAGTTCCTGCGGTAAAGCTGGCTGTGATTGGCTGCTGTAGATCTCTAGGATCCAAATACGGGTTTCCATCCAAAGTTGCGAATTTAACTCGAGCGCAGAATTGGAATATCGCATAAAAGCACTGTTTCCATCCACCGAGTCAAAGAGAACAAAATCATCACTTCCTGATAAACTGACACTATATCTGTGACCCTGGAGCACAGAACCAGTCATGGGGGTCAATTTCTCGAAGTTGAGATGTATACATCATCTGAAAGCTGAATAAATAAGCTTTCCATTGATGTATGGTTTGTTAGGAGGACAATATTTGTCTGAGATACAACTATTTGAAAATCTGGAATCTGAGGGAGTAAAAAAATCTAAATATTGAGAAAATCATCTTTAAAGTTGTTCAAATGAAGTTCTTAACAATGCATATTACTAATCAAGAATTAAGTTTTGATATATTTACAGTAGGAAATTTACAAAATATCTTCATGGATCATGATCTTTACCTTAATATCCTAATGATTTTTGTCATAAAAGAGAAATGTATAATTGTGACTCATACAATGTATTGTTGTCTATTGCTACAAATATACCTGTGCTACTGATGACTGCTTCTGTGCTGCAGGGACACATGTATCTAAGAAAAGTAGTAGAAGCCACTGAATATAATAACTTTCATATATATGATGAATGACTTGCGCCTCAGAGCGAGCAGATGAAACACAATAAATGCTGTCACTGCTTTCGGAGGTGTGTTTGGGAATACAGTGGTGTAAGACAATAATACAGAAATACTTTGATGACAGACTGTGCTCAGGGATTTCAGGATGACCAGAACATTTGAGATGCTGTGAGCGTGAACCGTGAGATGTCGAGGCAGGTGAAACGTGTTTGTTAACGGGGAATATTGACCTGTTGTGCGTCTTGATGCAGAGCCCCGCCTCTATGTAATGATTGACAGGTTGTGATCGGCTCGGAATGCATTTTAAAAAACAACTTTGACTGGTCTACACTGATCACAGGGTATTTCATGAAAATGCAGTTCACATCTGTTAAGTGTAAGTGTCAATGCACTGAAGAAAAATACAATTTTGCAACCATTTTCTCCGAATGCTTTTTGAAATTCACACTGCGCTTTGCTTTAATTATCTCGCGGTAGTTAAAGACACTATCTCAAGTGTCCTACCCACTCTAAATGCATTTAAGAAAACAGCATTTAAATGATGATTTTGCTACAGTTTTTGCTTGGGCATGTTAAACATATCTAATCAAGTTGGGTAATACGATTTCATTTTAATTTTGCAACTTATAAAGCATTAAAGTAGGTTTTTAATTTACATATTTTTAAAGCTGGTGTAGGAAATGGCAAGTGTAAATTATATAATTGAATTTTCATTTTCATTTTGCACTAAATGTTGCACGTATGGTATGAGAAAGTGTGCATTTAAATACAGAAATACTTTGTCATTTTACATATTGCATTTCAAGATGAATTTTGCTCCCTGTATGCTTCCATATCCAAATGGATTATTTTTCTATTTGAAGCCCAAAGTAATAAAAGAAATACAGTAAACGCAGTAAAGTTTATAGCTCAGAATTCTAAAAACATAACATCTGATTTGCAAATAAAAAAAAAAGTCTGAATTGTGAGATTTAAAATGTTGCAGTTATTTGTCTCACAGCAGTAACAAGAGTTAAACTCATTTTAAAAAAATTTTCAGAAGACAAGACTTAAGTTCTTTCGATTCTCAAAGAAATGCGTTTTGATGTTTAGATATTTGTACTGGAAGACAAGATAAAAATATTGAATATATATATTTTTTTTAATTCTCAGTGTAACAGTGTACCTAATGCGGTTGCTAACATTTGTTCTTCACTGCTGAGCACAGTCTCTGCTGATATTGAATGTGCTGCTCCCTTCAGAAGGCTTGGTGTGCGTGTTCTTCAGGAGAACGCATCTTTCTCTCCCGTCTGCAGGTTTGGTCCGGGTCTGGTCATCTACTGGTACGGGTTCGTATCGGAGCTGGACTGCCAGCGGGACCGAGGCATCCTGCTGAGAGACGGCTTCCCCTCGGACATCGTAACCCTGTGTCAGGGGCCGGCGCGGGGCCGAGTCTGACCCGTCACGGGGCCCTTTGTTGGTGTGGATGTGAATCCGGAAGCAATTTAGTTTTCCTGAACGTGTGTGTGAACTCCAGCTGAACCCCGGCGGAGAGACAGGTGACACACGGCACTCGTATCTGCCCTCGGAGCTCCGGACCGCCCGCTCCACTCAGAGACAGCCGGTCTGATCGTGGTGTTCAGTAATAAAGTCTAATAAAGTTATGAGTTCTTCATATATTCTGTGTCCAGTGTCTGTGTATCTTCTGACGTCGAGTCCAGAGTGACGCTCTCCAGAACTTCCTCTTCCTCTCTCAAGAGCTTCCTGTCTGTGCACTATTAACCCTGCGGCGCCTGACGTATGAAACCGTCCAAAAACAATGAAATAGAACTGTTTATTCAACCAAAAGAGGTTTGCATGTGTGTTTTATGTTTTGTTTCATATTTGATGCATCAGGCTCATATAGTCTGATAGAGTGAGAACTAGCCACTCAAACTGAGCAAAAATATGCAATTTAATAAAGAAAGATGAAATTCTGCTGCTTGTACTGTAAATCAATGAAATCTTTATAACAGATACTGACATTAAATGATCTAAATATCAGTGGTCACTCTATATCTGCAGTAATGTGTCTCAGTGAGATGAGATGTAAATGATCCAAACATATAATGCAGTGATTGAGAGATGAAGAAATAAAGGCTCCTCAGAAGATGTGAGATGTTCTGAAGGCTTGTGAAGATCATTCCTCCGCTGAGGAACAGTGAAAGTAAAGCTTCTGGAAACAAACTCTCCTCAAAAGATCCTGATGATCAGATTTGAGACTCTAAAACATGATTGATGGAGAATCAAGTAGAGCTGAGCTGCTTCAGTCCAGTAAGAGTTCATCTGGAGATATTACTGCAGTTATTCTGACCTTTACTTGATCAAAATCACTCAAGATCTGACACCAGAAGCTGCAGCTGAAGCTGATTACACTAAAGAGCTCTGACTGCGGCTGTAAACTATGGTAAACAGGTCAGATGGAGTCAGTTCCTCTGGAGAGCTTCCTGTCATTGTGTTCATGATGCTTCAGTGCATGAAGAGCCTGGTGTTTCCAGCTGCTCGTGTTTCATGGTTTAGATTGGGTGGTCACTGTGATTTTAGCTCTGCTGGTCTTGAAGCTCGATGGGTTTGATGTCACGAGCTCTCAGTAATGTGTGTCGATCCACAGCATTGAAGGAGTAGCTGAAAATGAAGATGTTTTTAATGAAAGCCGTGAGATTTCTGGTTCTCCATTCAGAGTCCATAACTAAGACTTGAAAAAGAGCTAACATCAGTACTTTTATTCATCAAGGATGCATTAAATTGATAAAAAAACAAAGCAAATGACAGTAAAGAAATTTCTGATGTCACAGAATATTTCTATTTCAAATGAATGCTGTTTTGAACTTCCTCAGCTGTTTTAAATTACAATAGTAGTTCAAATTTTTACTGTATTTTTAATCAAATAAATGCAGCCTTGTTGAGCAGAAAAAACTTCTTTCAAAACTCTCTGGATTTCATGCATGAAGCAAACATGTCACCTAAAAGCAGTCATCAGTAGCACAGGTATATTTGTAGCAATAGACAACAATACATTGTATGGGTCACAATTATACATTTTTCTTTTATGCCAAAAATCATTAGGATATTAAGTAAAGATCATGTTCCATGAAGATATTTTGTAAATTTGCTAGTGTAAATATATTAAAACTTAATTTTTGATTAGTAATATGCATTTCTAAGAACTTCATTTGAACAACTTTAAAGATGATTTTCTCAATATTTAGATTTTTTTGCACCCTCAGATTCCAGATTTTCAAATAGTTGTATCTCAGACAAATATTGTCCTCCCAACAAACCATACATCAATGGAGAGATGATTTATTTAACCTATTTATTTATAATGCATTTCAAATTTTAAAACTCAATTAAATAAATTGACCCTTATGATTTTTTTTTTTTTTTTTTTTGTTTGTTGTTGTGGTTTTTTTTTTTTTTTTTTTTTTTTTTTTTCTGTTTTTTGACCCAGGGTCACATACGGCTGAATGAGGGTGAGTAATCGATGAGCTTAAAGCCTTTATTGCAGGAGATCTCAGACTCAGCCGGGTCAGTCATGAAGGGTTTTGGTGAAGCGCTGCGGTCAGATCCACAGAAGCTCTGAGAGCGGCTGATGTTTGGATCCGCAGCTGTTTCTGCTCAGTCATGAACACATTCATCTCTCGGCAGAGCAGCAGGTGTGTTATGACGTGCTGCTTCACACACACACACACACACACACTCTCTGCTGGCTATTAACCCTGGTTTTTCTGATCGTCTGTCTGTCGCAGCTGAGATCTCCATCAGTGCTCAAACACACAGCAGCAGAAAACTCTTAGCAAACACAACACATATTAGTCCAGTTTCAATGAAATAGATCACACATTATATGAATTATTTATTTGAATGACACTTTGGGATTAAAATGTTTTGTAGTCATGGAGAAATTATGATTGCTATAGGTAAACAATACATTCTAGAAAAGGCCATTCTTAATTTAATAACCGAGACAAAAAAAAAAAAAAAAAAAAAAAACTGAATGGAATGGCTGACTTTGATGAGTAAGCAAAGTCTCACCAGGGCTGTGTTAATTTGATCAAAAATACAGTAAAACTCTGAAATATTATTGGAATGTAAAACTGTTTTCTGTGTGAATATGTGTTAAAGTGTCTGGTTGTTGATGTGGAAGTGAAGGCTCTCAGGTGCTTCTGCTGGAGTCTTCGGGGCTGTAGTGTGGTCTGTCAGCGGATCTTCTGGATTATTGTGTCTGTCTGCAGGATTCGGTCCGGCACTAAAGGTCAGCGGCACCAGTGGCATTTGAGTTCTGACAGGTGACCCAGATTCACTGATATTCATGTTCTGTTGACTCCTGGAGAATCAGCTTCCGTTTCTAGCCTTCACACCAGCCACACACACATTCATTCAGCTCAAGTCATCAGCCCGTGTGTGTGTGTGTGTGTGTGTGTGTGTGTGTGTGTGTGTGTGAGAGAGAGAGAGAGAGAGAGAGAGAGAGAGAGAGAGAGAGAGTGTGTGTGTGTGAGAGAGAGAGAGAGAGAGAGTGTGTGTGTGTGTCCGTCCAGCCTGCAGCACTGATGATTGGGGCTGCTAACACACACACTGCTCTGTAAAAGAGGATATATCATAGACTTGTGTTTTTATAGTTGAAAATAGTACAGATCATCTCCAAACATCCACCTGAAAGAAAGAAAGTATGTCTGTGATTTCTTCAGTTTTTTCAGTGAAAGTGAGGTTTTGGATCGTGGCCGCATACGAGAAATAAATAAACACACACTGAGCTTTATTCTATTCAGTCACATCTATTTTTATTAATTAATTAAATTATTTATTTATTTTTAATTTTTTGTTATGTTATTGCAGAAAATCCCACATGTTGTCTTAAATGTTATATTATTATTATCACTACAGTTTTATGCGCGTGCAAGTTATATTTTATTTTTCATTTAACTGCTGCAAATAAATGGGATGCAGAAGGAAGATGATTTAAAAAAAAAAAAAATCGTAATTCTCCGATGTGGTGTTTACATCTGCATATAAAGGTTTTGGAGGAAACCAAGGACACACTGACATTAATAATTTCAGTTCATTCACACTCCACAATTAATGACATTTACTGCGAGATAATAATGTCACAAAAATAAGACTGTATCATTCTGTTTCGATGCTTGCGATCTCTAACACTGGCTGCTGTTGCTGTTTAGAGATGTTCACCTCAGGATCATGTCTTCAGCCGCCCTTCATCATCATCTTCATCATCTTCATCCGTTCATTCAGACTCTCGATTATTGAAGCTGTTTTCATAACCGTGTGTTCGTTATCATCGCAGAGATCCCCCTTCGTTCGGATCGATTACAAAAAGACAGGAAATATTTCTTCACTTCTGATCATTCATGTGTAGTTTCTCCCAGAAGGGGTCGCCGCGGGCTTTGTTCAGCAGCTCTGACTTCTGTCAAGCACGCAGACTTATTTTATTATTATTATTATTTATATATTTTATATATTTTTATTTTCTTTATTTTCAGTAAATTTGATTTTTTTTTTATTTTATTTTTTGCTCCGTAACCATTGAAATAATAACATTGTTTCAGTGATTAATATTTGTGCTCCTCTGTCTTTAAAAGCCCACGAGGGTTCTATTTCATTTAAAACATTTATTTCGATCAAACACTGATGAAAATCCTGCAAATTTGTTTTTCTGTTATATTATTATTAGTAGTAGTAGTATTATGCTGCCATATACAAAAACAACAGAAATACCCTGAGATTTAATGAGAAATATCTCATGTTGTGCTTCTGTTTGTGTGACGCAGATCGCTGGAAATCCTTCTCTGATCAACATTAATTATCAAATTACCCGAGAATATGTGTCCAGTCAATTAACCCATTTAAAATAAACCTTTTCTGTCAAGAATAATAATTAAATATTAAATAAGGAAATAGACCCGCAATATCCTACAATATATAAACTATATAATAATAGCTACACTGAAAAAAAAATTATCTTACTATTTTTTACGTGCACGTACTGTATCAGATAAACATAATTTATTCAAATAATACTAGCTATTATTAATGCTGTTATTATTAATGTGAGTAGTTACACTGAAAAAATGATTAAATGTCTACTTTTTTTCTTCTTTTTTTTATGTATGCCTGACTAGTTGCAATCAATTTATTTTAGCTATATTTAAATGAACAAATTTAGTTGACTAACTTTTAGCAAAATTTAGCTTAAAATGATTGCAACCACTCAGGCCTACTTAAAAAAAAAAAAATTAAAAAAAAAGTATATTTAATGAATAATTTTTTCAGTGTAACTACTCGCATTAATAATAAGAGCATTAATATAGCTAGTATTATTTGGAGAAATGAGGTTTATCTGATACACGTGATGTCGAGCCCGCTCATCGTAGCTCGTGTATTTTGTAGTTTATTGTGTTTTAAACTCGTCGGAGTGAAATTACCGCGAGCAGGCCGTGTTTTGCGAGCGGATGTTGAGCTGTGAATGTTAGTGAGGTTTGAGCTGATGTGGAGATCCACTGATGCAGATTTAGTTGTTTACTCGGCTCGCTGTTTCTAAATGAAGAACAGAGAGAGAGCGCGTCGGTATTATTCCCCTGCATGTGCTTTATTGATCAGTGACTGTGAGCTAATGTCATTATCCTCATCAATAGAGAATCACTGTGATGCTGACAGTGATTAATGACCAGGGGCCTCTGCGCGTGACCCCGGGGCCCACAAACACACACACACACACACACACACACACACAGCAGATGCCGCTTCAGCTGGAACACGTTCTCTTCTTTATTTGTGATAAAAGTAGAAAACAAGAGTCGCTTTCGAGTTTATGTCTGCTGAAGACTTGCTCGTTTTCTCCTGATTGTTGCGAACATCTCGTCTGTTTTCGTGTGTTCTGTGCGTTCCCGCGACTCTGACACGATGAAGATGATGATGATGATGATGAAGGCCGGATCATCCATCATTCCTGTCACAGGCGCAATTCAGTCCACCTCCTGTCGCCTATTAATATTAAAATCAGCTCACCGCTCTTCCTTTCACTTCTCTCTTTCTTTATTTCAGATCACATTCTAGAATTTCGATTTAATGAAATGAATTATTTGCACGTCTATTTTCTCGAATAAACAATCATTAAAATTATATTTGTTATTTTGTGATTCTTTGTTAATAAACACACTTAAATAAACAGGCTGAAATGAATTGAAATAATTTGAATCTCTATAATAACGTGCACCACGCTAATAAAAAGCGCAAAACGCACATCTTTATTATTCTATGTATTTATTTCACAGAAACAGAAATATCTGCTCGTGATTATTTCGTGTCGTTCGAGGATTTCACGATGAAACGCACCAATTTGATATTTAGTCACAGTGATGTTCATATTTTGTAAATTAATAATTACCGTTGGTATGCATTTAAATTATTAATACTGTAATTCAGCTTTTCACAAATAATTAAAAACCTTCTTTGGGGAAACGCCTGTTTCTTTTATTCATCATGAGACATTCAGTGCAAATAAACCCTTCAGGAAAAATTCAGGAAAACATATTAAACATTAAAGTAACGAAGAAAGACTCACTTTCACATCAAGCTCTTGAAACATGTGCACTCGTGTGTTTCTCAGTGCGAGGTGATGTTGGTCTTTCCTGAAGCGCGTCTTAATGCGTTTAGCGCGTGTCATTCGTAGCGTCTATTGCGCACGTGAGCGTCCTCTTCGTTGTAATCGCCAATTTATAATTTTACCAGCATGTATAAATGCTGTTTGTAATAATAATAATAATAATAGTAGTAGTAGTACTGTTGTGCCGTGGTGCAGCGGGTGTAGTGTGAAAGAGCTCCAGCAGGAGGCGCCGCGGAGACTCGAGTCTCACACTGGACACCATCACTGTCCTTCAGCCCTTAAACCTCAAACTGCCCCTCTGTTAGGCCAGCAGCTGAAGTCAGCGGAAGCTCTTGGGTTTGTTCTGTGTCAAAAACAAACATCTTAAGAGGAAGATCGGATTTAGAGAACATTAACGCGCCAGGATCCCTTCCAGAACAACAATACTGAAAAACACTGCTCACCGAGCCTGAAGTCTTTACGAGCATATTAAATAAGAATGATGAATTATATAGTATGCATCGTTATATATTAGTCATTGTTTATGTATTACAGATCTGATATTATTTCCACGTGCGACACACCGTACAGCACACAAGAATCTACCAAAATCAAAAATGAAATATTTATTACAGCATTTGTGACTGAACACCTTTGAAACATCACGCCACAGTCCTCATACAAGTACTGAATGTATTTCTGACAAAGCTCGAGGGAGACAGGATCTCATCTTCTAGTGGAGCACGTGCTGATAAAGGAGGGGGGGTCATGGACATAACAATATCAATGCCACAGCAGATCTGAAACTAGCAAAAACATTCGTCTTCAATTGAGGTAAACACATAGAATATCTAACATGAAACAATTAATAGACTGAACTCTGTACGAAGTTTCTTACAATATTGTCTCAGCTTCTCGCCGAGCTTTGAGTTCATAATTTAAGTTCTTTTCATCCTTGTAAAGTCTTTCAGCGCGTCGATGTGCCACAGAATCCAGAGACGTCGCCATCGTCCTTGTTACTGCAGATAATAATACACTGATCCCACTGCTGCAGGACGGTGGCTTCCTCGAGGATACACGTCCTTCATAAGGCTCTTACTCTGAGAGTCCCAGATACAAAATTAATAATAATAATATTAATAATAATAATAAAATAAAAACGTATAAAAGCAACACAATCCAGTGCTTGGGCAATTCAAACGAAGAACTTCACCTACGGGGCAACATTCATTCATGGACCAGAAAGGGAAAATGCATGAGGAAAACCGAGCAGGAGAGCAGGCTTCGATCGGCAGAGACTCTGCTGGAGGAGGAATCATCGTCATCACCGGAACCGTGGTCCGTTTCTCCCGTTACTGCGCGATCGGAGCTCCTCTGCCTCGGGGGTCAGCACACACAGTGTGAAAAACAGGGCAACGATTTACTCTAGGACTAGCTCATGAAACATAAAGTGAGTGAGGATAAAAATGTACAAGATTTCATTTAGTGTCTATGCTTTTATACTACAGTAGTTTGAACTCTTGGAGTCTCTTGTCTTTTTTTTTTCTTCTTCTTCTTTATCGTGTGTGTGTGTGTGTGTGTGTGTGTGTGTGTGTGTGTGTGTGTGTGTGTGTGTGTGTGTGTGTGTGTGTTTAATAAGCTGAAACATCCAAATCTTTACAAAGTGTTTTTGTCAGCTCTTGGTCCTCCAGCAACAAAAGTAACAAAATTTCACAAGATAAAAAACGATCACAGCTCGTCTGGAATTCCGTGTGAAGCTTCTAATTCTGCTGTCGGATGCTTCAGCACATTCTCTTTTCCTTCACAAATCTTTCGTGGGGTTATTGTCCAGTATTGGTTGGTTCCCTTCGGTCATCGGCCGGTCCAGCAGCGCTGTGGTCAGGGGTCAGAGGAGTCGAGGTCGAGGAGGGGGTCTGTGCATTAGCATGGCCGCACGGCGAGGGAGATGAGGAGATCGGTGTGACAGACACATGAGACGAGGGGGTGATGCCCACAGGACCACACTGAGGTACGAACTCCCCCGGCACGCCTCGATTCACCTGAGATTCAGAGAAACACACAGTCAGCGGGGCGAGACCAGTGAGGTCTGGATTCAGGCCACGTGTCTGCAGCTAATGCAGATGTTTCAAACAAAGAGCACACTTGAGCAGAGACATCTGATGACGGCCTGCATCTCTGCACGGTATACTGACATGCTTATTAGGAGATACATACAGTCAAACCAAAATTTATTCAGACACTTTTAACATCTCTCACATTATATCACAGTTTATGCGCTGTAGTAGAAAATGGTAATAAAATATGACAAGAACTCAGAGTTGAACTGTGTCAGAACAAATTCATCTTGATGATGTCAGATAACTTTGATTCGGTTAGATAGCTGTCAGCTGTTACATTTAAGAACACAATTATAATTATATAATAGCAATTTAGCTCAACCAATTACCAAGCAGTGCTTCATTTTGTTCAGTCTGTGGTGTAAAAAGATCACATTAGCAATTAAAGAAAAACACTTAAGCAAAACATGCTCAGGTCAAAGTGTCTGAATTATTTTTGCTCCCTGGTAGTCCATTGTATGAAGAATATTTGGGTATAATATGTTTATTTTGCTATCCTCACTTACATAAATTAACTATAGTGTCCTGCACCCGCTAGTAAAATATATTAAAAAAAACTATATCTGGTCTCTGAATAATTTTTGGTTTTACTGTAGATGTAGCGTTCATTTCATTTATCCGTCCTCAGTCACGCAGCAGAACAAGACAGTTCAAAATGCATACATTTTATGTTCTCTGGGAATCGAACCCATGACCTTGGCGTTGCTGGCAGCATGCAGTGAAGTGATGTGGATCTTGCAGGGACAACCTAAACTTATCAGCGCTCAGAGCGGTCGAATCCCAGATGAAATTAGTGACAGAACGAGCTGCGCCGCTGCAAACTGATTTGATTCAAGCTCCTTTACGAACTCGCTAAATTATTTAGGGGCTGGTTAACAACACACCGCTCAGTAAACAGCGCAATATCCGCTTAATATACAGGACAAGATCTTACACGGGAAGCCATTAATTAAGCCGCAGACCATAAAGAAAACTACAATCACAGATGCACGTGCTGGTCGAATACATTTATAGCACTGAGCTCTGACTGTGTTGAGGCGCAGTGTTTTGTAACGTGACCCCAGAGGCATTAACAACAGTCATTTAAAGTAGGCACAGGGTCACTCCAAGGTCGTCAGGCACTCACTGCACATTCCTGTAACAATTTAAGAACAGTGTAGGCCAATTATTTGAGAGAAAACTGCATGCATTCTCCACGCAATCATCAGACATGCACGTGTTTATTTAAGCGATCTCGTAAAACCTTGTGAAGCCGCAGTAGCTCTTCCTTTAAATGTGCAGCAGACGCGTGTGACGCTGTAAACCGCCGTCTAGATCTGCATCCTGCAGTAACAGCACACCTCTCTGAGCGCGCTCCATCGCCGATCATAATTAAACAGCAAATATGGCATATTGTGTGTGTGTGTAATCGAATCAGAGATGGCTAATATTCCTCTGTATTAAGCTATTAATCTAATTGCTCATGAAGCATAAAATATGTTACGTAATTAAAAAGTCTCAAAATTATCCCGCGTCGTATTAAAAATTATCCAAGCTGAGCAAATGTTGTCTCTGCGGCTGTTTTAGGGAACACACTAACCACGTTTCCGAGTCTATTAATGGGGCGGGGGGGGGGGGGGGGCTTCGTCGCAGCATCGCTATGGTGACCTACAGGAAACTGCCGTCTATTTACATATAAAGGGTTCTTTTAATCAAGCAAAGTGTTATTATATTGAGGCTCATTGAGCAGGAAGTAGAGGTGTTAAATAAAATCTTCTCTGCCCTGCCACCTTTGGGACGCCATACGTCTTGATTTCTCAAATGTCAATGGCGTGGCGCCGGCGGGCGTCTTAATCAGACGAGGAGATCTCTGCATGTACATGCGGTCGTTCTTTAATGCCACCCTCCCGAAGCCCACGCTCTCCCATCTGCAGATATTCCCATTCCATCTCCCTCCGTTCCCAGTAAAACAGAAAAGTCACGCAGCTTCCCCCGGTGAAGGATGGCTGTGTCACCCGCCGTCTCTATATCTCTCTCCGGGAGCGTAATGTACTGCACTGCTCCCGTCTTTGCATATAAGATAATTTGGGCATCAATCCTTCCCCTGACGGATTTATGTCACTCTGAGGACAGTTTCACTTCTCCTTTTTTATCGCTTCACTGGAGCCCGCTTAATTTCACCCCGTCATATTCTACCTCAGGAGATCCCATTTTCCCCCCAAATGTCTAACATTTGCATTGGCCGCATGAGACATGGAGCACGGAGCCGCTGCAGCGATAAATAAATTCCACTTTAGTGCCTTTCTGCCTTGTTTTTGTTCCAGGCCGTCCTGGAAACATCGCTCGAGCGCGGCTCACCTGACTCATTCGCCTGCCCTGATGTTTAGCATTCGCAGGGTGTCTGTAAAGCGGAGCGTCTGTGGTGTTATTTTGGGTTTTCAGGGGAATTCTGACAGGAAATGGACAGGAAAGACTCTTGAAAGAAAGGCGGAGGAAGAAAAGAGTCCCAGTGTACTTACTTCCCCCTTTTCTTTACTGTACAGCCGTTACATGTAGTGCCACTGGCCGTCCATGCCCATATTCATGCCCATGCCACTCATAGGACCTGCAGAGACAAACATCACAGACATCAGTGCCCAGCAGAGCCCAACATCCCAAACACACAGAGCAAACTGACAACAACCCAAAGAACTCAGGTTGTTCTTTCATTGCTCAGGTAAGGATTTTTTTATTTTATTTTATTTTATTTAGTTTGAATCTAGACTAAAGACACATCTTTTCAGCCAAGCATTCACATAATGTATCTCGTAACTTGTACTTCAGCTCTATCTGATCAAATGCAAATTTGTATTCTTTTGCTTGGGTTGAACACATCATCTTTGCTTGGTTGGAACAGCAGCTATGCTAATTTCGTCTCTACCTGCTTCTCTGTTTCTACCACAGGATTGCATCCCGAGGCAACTAGGAATTACACAAGCTTCAGTCTGGATCCAACTCTTACGAAGATCTGAGATGACCGAACACCTGAGAAGAGATGATGCCACCCCCCAGAAGACCTAAAAGTTTCTGTAAAGCTGCTTTGCAATGATTTGTATCATGAGAAGCGCTATACAAATAAACTTGAATTGAATCGAATTGAATTGAATCTTCCTAAACAATGGTTAAAATCAATGTGAGATGTGTTTCCCAAAAGCAACTATGGTTGCAAGTTCCGCTGTTACCAATAGAGTTCAAGGGAACTTGCAACCATAGTTAGCTAACAATGCTTTTGGGAAACACACTCATAGATAGCAGCTGAGATCATTTGAGCTTGAGAGAATCTAAAGAGAGATAAGTCTTTTGACTGCAGACCTCTGAGCAGTATGAGATATTTTCTTTCCTGAAACTCTATGGCTGATGATACACGGGGGCAACTTTTTGAGCAATTTTGCCGGCAACTTTGTTGAGCAGTGTTGCTTATGCACTTTCCCATAGAGAATGTGTAACACATTTCTATCTGGATACTTTAGATTGGTCTGTGTCTCACCTGGTTGCCCGTTGACGGCAACATTGCTCAAAACGTTGCCCCTGATGTATCATCAGCCTATAGGAGACACCTGAGATTACTGGAAGAGAAACATCTGAGAATCAGGATGCCCCAATGTTTTCTTCAATTAAGCGCATTACTTAGACAGGGGTGTCCAGCCCTTCTCCTGGAGGTCACCTGTCCTGCAGAGTTCAGTTCAGTTTAAGACCATATAAAAAACACACCTTACCCAGCTAAAGGTCTTTGGGATTACTAGAAACCTCTAGGCAGGTGTGTTAGGCTGATGATACATGAGGGTAACTTTTTGAGCAATTTTGCTGGGCAACTTTTTTGCGCAATATTGATGGGCACTTTCCCTTATAGAATGGGTAACAAATTTCTATTTGGATATTTTTCCTGTTTCTCACCTGGTAGCCCCTTGACAGCAACATTTCCCAAAGTTGCCCAGGGACATTGCTCAAAAAGGTGCCCAGTGTATCATCAGCCTTAGAGCAGGTTGTAGCTAAACTCTGCAGGACATTGGCCCTTCCAGAGCAGGATTGGACACCCCTAGTCTAAAAGAAAGAAGTGAGATGTTGAAGAGGTGATTGTAGGAAGATGGTCGCTGGATCTCACCTGCTGGCCGGATGCCCATGTGTTGCTGTCCGTCCAGCACGAAGCTGCCCATGGGCTGCCCCTCCGGACTGTACGCTGCTCCCTGGCTCACTGAAGGATCAAGAAGAAAACCTGAGTGAAGTCAAACGTGGACACCAGGGGAAGAAGAGAGAAGACACACCAGACAATCAGCGATTATCCCAGCAGCAGCCCAATCACGATGAGCTGTTCATCAGCCACACACACACACATACACGCCATTCTCCAACGTATGCATCAACAGGACAAGAGAAGGTTACGTCAACATAACTGTCCAGCAGCACTCAAAGATGTCTATCTCTTGACTTGCTTCACTGGTCTTGGGTTCAGGAGAGAGATCTAGAAACCATGCAGTGGTGCTGATGCTTTCGCTGAAACTTTGTGAAAATCTACATCTACATTCATGTGCTGGTGTTTTCATCAATAAAAACACCACTGCTACATGACCTGTCCATTTCATTCAATTCATTTGTGCTCGAATCATCCCAGCTTCAGCACAGTGAGAAACAATATCAAGCCATCAGTAACTCAAAAACTAGAGAATTTTTATTTATGTTTCTGGTGTGAATTCATGAATGCTTATGCAAATCGCTTTCTAATGTACCATAACACAAAGAGAAACAGTGAAACGCTCCAGAATTACTGTAAAGTTCTCCTGTGGCCAATTAGCATTGAGATGCGCTAATGTCCCTCTAACCAGCGAGATGGAGAAACATCCAATTAGATTCAGTCTGCTCTCATTGGAGCGTATAGACACAAGAGAGAAGCTCATGGACTCTCAAGTGAGACACAAACAGTGTTGAGAACATCAGAGAAGATGAGATGATGTTTACCTGCTCGATTTGACTGGTCAATCATGGGCTGCACTATTCTTCTTCTGGCATTAATGAACCTGAAAACACAGGAGAAAAACAAGACCCATTACCTCATCTGCCATCACGAAGCTAGCATGTGTTTAGCAGTTAGCAGTGTTGTAGTACTCAATTATGAACAAGACCAGACTAAGTTTTGAGCCCAAGATCATATTTTCTGGAGCATTTGGACTCGGTCTGGACTTGGATTTGAATGAGCTGGCCTTGGCCAATCATAAAACAAATATATCTTGGACTTGAGATGTTCTCTTGTCTACTCGGTCTAATCTGGACTCGAGCACTACCAGTCCGAGTAAACCAGAAAACAGCATACAACTCAGGAGCTCAGGATGGTTCATATTTGATGAATTTGAAAACCCAATTCTCTGATTTTAATAAATGGAAAAGTTTGAGTAGTTTACTCTGCCAGTAGAAATGAGATCTGGAATGAATTCTCCAAGACAAGCAGTCAGATAAGTGGAGACGTTATCTGCTTCTCAAACATAATCTCACATGTGTCTTAAAGGAGATCTCAACAGCATGCTCAGATCTGCCAAGAGAGATCACAGCCATTTCTCATCAAATGATCTGAGCTGGTCTCCACATTGATTTTAAAGCTCTGTACTCTTCTGGAGGAACTTCTAAGAAGAAGTTGTTCATCAAACAAGCAACTTCTGAGACCACACTGTAGCCCAAACCTCACACATGCACAAACATTATTCTTCACGTGTTAGCGCTCACAAGGCGTTCAGTAGGATCATGAAGTTTGCGATACAAGCGGCTCTTTGAGTGGGTCCCCTGCCCCCTGGTAAGGGCCCGTGGCAGGGGTCTCTCTCCTCTCCAGCTGTCTGTAAATGAGCTCCAGGCTTTCAGCAGCTATTGTTTTGTCAGCGAGGCCATCAATTAGCCTGTCTGAAGTTTTATCACCAGCACGACGGCAAATAAGCACAACTCCACAAAACCTCTCCTGCAGCTTTTGAGCGCCGGGCCGCTGGGGTCATCGGGAGGTCAGTGCCAGCCCAGGGAACCGTTTTAATGCAGAATGGGTCGTGTCAAAGGCAAAACGGCTGCTCCGCGCCGGGAGAGACCCGTACTAAAAGAGCGAGCATTAAAGGCCCCTACATGTGTTTGATATTAGAGCGAGGGTTCGGATCATGCTGGGGCTATCCCGCATGAAAGAAGCGGGCGAGCGCACACAGGGCGACTCTATGGGACCGGTCATTAGATACAAGCAGGACTGGAATCAATTTGAGCTCTAATCCCTCCTGAAGCCGCCGTACATGCTCTTACCTTCCATTAACTTAAACACCCACAATCTGTGCTTGCACAGTGACACGCTGAAGTTCACTACACGCACAGCTGAGAAAAGAGGAATAAGTTTGCTTTCTTTGTCTGAAAGACAGGAGCACTACTAAAGGAGCACTAGCACCGAGCAATATATATAACTGAGTGACAGAAAGAAAATCATTAACATGAGTGTAAATACATAATGTGTGGGTATTGAGATCATCTGTCACATGAACACACACCGGTACGATTCATCACACACACACACAATTGTTAAATAAACAGCAGTAATTTACTATTGGGCTCTACGGAACAAATGTGATCGGTCCATGTCATTACCCTGAGCTCAAATATTTGTGTAAGATGACTCATAAACATATTTTCTTTTTCAAAATATATACTGTATGTGTGTGTATTTATATATACATAATAAATATACACAGTGCACAACACATACATACATAATGTAAACAAAAGCTTTTATTGTGGATGCATTCAATCACGGTTAATCGTTTGACAGCACTAATGTGTGTGTGTGTGTGTGTATTTATATATATTTATATATATATTAGAATGATTTTGACTGTATTTTTGATCAAATAAATGCAGCCTTGGTGAGCAGAAGAGACTTTTTTTTCAGAAACATTAATGTTGCCCATCTAAACTTTAAATTATTTTAAATAAATGTATTTGCTGGCCAGTAAGTAATAATAAGGTACAGTCAGTCAACCATTATCACAAAATAAACACTTGATCCTGATTATACATTATCACTTAAATTATATATTTTCCAAAAAAAAAAAAAACCTTGCCTCATAAACGAGAAATACCAGAGAGAGACAGAAGAGTGATTTATGAATTTCTTTAAGAGTAGCTGCTGGGACTGCCTGACCTCTTACACACACACTCACACACACACACACACACACACACACTCACACACACACACTCACACACAATGTCTGTTTTGCCTCTCCAAACTGTTGCCACAGTAACCCTGCAGGAGCAGCCCAGCAGCGCTGTGCATTTTATCAGTGTGAGTAAAGCCAATTGAGATTATCAGTGCTGCCTCTGATAACAGTTTCACCTCCTCCCATGAGCTGCTAATGGGGTGTGCTTAGAACAACACCCGCCAGCGCACACACACACACACACACACTGCATTCCAAACTCAGGCCTTCATTTCCGTCTACAAATTATGGTTTATATTTTTCACAACACAAGAAATAAAACATGCATTAAATGGATACTTAAAATTATGAATTAATTATTGAGACATAAAACACATATAACAATACCAAAAATGTACAAACAACAAAACAAATGCACCAAATACTAAAGATATGCCAAAAATGGTAAAGCATAGATTACATAAATATTGAACTAATGAGGTGTTTAACAAAATCAATCGGTGTTGAGATGATTCAGTACATCTATCCGTTATCTGTTTTACTGAAGCTACAGCAGCGGAACTGAACACACACACACACACACACACACACACACTCCCCCGCCCTCCACTGTGCTCCGCATGGGAACCCCATGCTGTCTTCAAACAAATAATTAAAGGAGGGGTGAAGGGTCACGGCAGGGTCATTTCTCTGGATATGCCACAGAATGTGTCCTTTACTGCCGCTCACAACAAAGACAAACACTCCATGAGACGCAGCACAGAATATTCAATGCTCTGAAGTCCCTTACACACGCTGTGTGCTGCTGACTCTCGGTCTGCAAGCACATGAGAAAACACATTAAGAATAGTGCCACTTTCCACTAACAGAGTCCCACTGCCTTCTTAAATAAGCCAAAAATCCCATGTTCTTTGGAGAACTATTAATCTAAGCTTTAACTATTGTGATGCAGTAACAAGCTAGAAGTAAACAAATCAAATATCTGTAACACCTTTCTAAAATGATTTGTTTCTGTCCTGTTTCAGCAGTCTTAACCTTTAATTAAAACAAACTACATCATAGCATAAGGTGTTAAACAGATATATTAAATTCACTGTAGAAAATATTTTTGATTTTATAACTTATTTTAATAACCCAAAACATCATTTAAATATTTTATAATGTATAATATTTGCAATAATCTTTACAATATACAGTATATACTATTTACCATTAAATAAACCTCTTTCCTTTTTTGTTCATTTTTATAGTTTAATATTGACTGCATTTATCAAGCTCAACCATTCAAGAAAATTGTCTGTGAGAATTATGAATTTATCAAACCGGCATTTGTTACTATATACTGAACGACAGCTTTATTTAGGCTACATTTTCAACCTTGTACATGCAATGTTTTTTACACATTGTAGTAATTTTTTTATCACAATAATTAAATAGTTAATTAAATTAATTATTGAAACATTGGCATATTAAGTTAACTCACAATTTACAAATGCATTTATACGCACATATTTGCACATGCACACACACACACACACACACACACACATATATATATACACATATATATATATACATATATATATATATATATATATATATATATATATATATATATATATATATATATATATATACATACATTTGTATTGAAATTATGGTTTTGAACTGTATAATTATGATTAGCCATCTCAAATTCTGATAACAGGATTGCAAGCAAAGTAGATTTAAGCATTGTAGAAATGGAAAAAAACATCCATTTTCATTGCCATTTTTTGAACCCTGTTGGTGCAAGTTTTCCTGTCTCCTGGTCTCATAAAGCACATGTGTAATCAGACAGTGCAAACACACATGGACTCGCTGCGGCGCTGAGTTATGGACTCGGGACTGCAGGAGACCACTTGACCTCGCTCTAGTGTGGAGCTGCACCAACATCCACAAACCTCACTTCAAACACACCTTCAGCAGACAAACTCTCGTGAGTCTCAGGGGCCGATCGTGGAATTCCTGACAAAGAGCCGGGGTCAGGTGATCATGTGTGTGTGTGTGTGTGTGTGTGTGCACTTGTACAGCTATCTTTGTGAGGGCCAGTTTGAGTTTTAGATCATCGGAGTGAGGACAATCTTGTAAAGTGAGGACATTTTGGCCTGTCTTGACTTTCTGAGAGCCCTTTAAAGGCCTGTTTGAGGGTCAAGACTTGGTTTTAGGGGTCAAGTTATAATTGGGAAAAGGGTAGGTTTAGGGTGAGGGTTTGGGTGAAGCACTAAGTTCTGATGGGTAGGTTTAGGGTAAGGAGCTAGAGACTGCACTGTGTCAATGAATGTCCTCACAAAGATAGCTATATAGAGTTTCATCTGGATGCTGGCCAGCAGCACTCGTCCAGCCTGGCCAATCACAGTGGGACGGTGAGACAAGAGCCCGGCCAATCAGGAAAAAGTGTTACCAGTTTGACGCATTCACGAGCGAGAATTCACCCACATCACCCCGCATCTGCTCGTCAATAAAAGCATCCCGTCCTGCCAGAAAAACAGACCTAACCAACCAAAACTAATGAAGTTACTCTTTAATGAGACTCAAAAACAAATAAACAGATAATGAAATAAACAGAGAAAACAGCGGCGGCTCGAGGGAGGAAGCGGACAGCACCGCCGTCAACTTTGACCCAGGAAGTGTGCACAGATTAACACGGGCCGCACAGGTTTAATCAAAGCAAACAATTCCTCAATTTACACCCACTAACAGAGTCAGACGTGTGTCCACAGGCCAAACACACACCAGAGCTGTCTGTCCATTTATCACCGAGACACACTGTCTCTCTCTCTCTCTTCTTTAAGTTAAAACAGGAGTGGTGAGACGAGCATTACCTCATCCACCGTTTGATTTACTGCAGATGGACGAGTGCAGCGAGTGTGTGTGTGTGTGTTACTGTGTGTGAGTGTGTGTTACAGTGTGTGTTACTCTGTGTGTGTGTGTGTTACTGTGTGTGTGTGTGTGTGTGTGTGTTACAGTGTGTGTGTGTACGTGTTACTGTGTGTGTGTTACTCTGTGTGTGTGTGTGTTACAGTGTGTGTGTGTGTTACAGTGTGTGTGTTACAGTGTGTGTGTGTACGTGTAACTGTGTGTGAGTGAGTGTGTGTGTGTTACAGTGTGTGTGTTACTCTGTGTGTATGTGTGTGTGTGTTACTGTGTGTGTGTGTTACAGTGTGTGTGTTACAGTGTGTGTGTGTGTGTGTGTGTGTGTGTGTGTGTGTGTGTGTGTGTGTGTGTGTACGTGTTACTGTGTGTGAGTGAGTGTGTGTGTGTTACAGTGTGTGTGTTACTCTGTGTGTGTGTGTGTTACTGTGTGTGTGTGTGTGTGTTTTGTGCGGTGGGAGAGGAAGAGTGTTTCATTCTGTCTGTGTTCTCCAGCTGTCTCACTCTCTGCTGTCTTCAGTGCAGCTCTCGAGGAGGTTTCTGTCTGTCTCTGTGCTCTGGGTTCTGGGGTGCAGAACTCATTAAAACCCCGGTGGAAAACCAGACTCAGACTTATATGTTTGTTTTGCAAACTGACGTGATTTAACGAGCTGCTAATTAAAATAAATCAATAGCACTGCGGCACCGACTCATCCTCGCTGTCGCTCTCTCTGGATTGTGCTGAGTTCTTCTCGGACGAACGATTCTTGATCACAACAGGTGGGAATCAGACCCGTCCTGAGCGGCGGCAATGCACCCGTTTGTTCGTATAAATCGTAGGTTTTCTCCAGTCCATTTGGTCCACAAATGCAAGACGATGTTTTGGGACGCAATTCCCAAACAACAACATAACTCGCTGCTTTACAACCATAGTATGATGCATTGTTTGAGTAACTAACTAGCTAGAAATGACTGAATTGACATGACTGAAATGGTTATTCAAAGTGCTTTACATAAAAGAAAATAATAATAATAATAATAATAATAAATCTAAAAACTTGGTTTAAAAAATGATTTAAAAGGTTTAAAATGAATTTAAAACAAGAATAGAAAATTATAATACATAAAATATAGTGCAATCAGTTCAGACATTGCACAGTGCTCATTCAATAAATGCACAGTTACACCTACTGTAAGTCATTCACTCATCAGAGAACTGGGACTGTAGACGTGCAAACAGTGACATTCTAATGTGTGACCCTGGACCACAAAAGCAGTCATAAGGGTCCATTTTTTTATCTGAAAGCTGAATAAATAATCTCTCCATTGATGTATGGATTGTTAGGACAATATTTGTCTGAGATACAACTATTTGAAAATCTGGAATCTGAGGGAGCAAAAAAATCTAAATATTGAGAAAATCATCTTTAAAGTTGTTCAAATGAAGTTCTTAGCAATGCTTATCAAAAATTAAGTTTTGATATATTTACGGTAGAACATTTGCAAAATATCTTCATGGAACATGATCTTTAATGCCAAAAATCATTAGCATATTAAGTAAAGAAAAATGTATAATTTTGACCCATACAATGTATTTTTGTCTATTGCTACAAATATACCTGTGCTACTTATGACTGCTTTTGTGCTGCAGGGACACAGATGTGTATGTTGTTTTAATATTTGGTGCGAATAATTTTCTTGCAAAGCCTAAACATTTGATAAAAAATTACCTGCAGAAAGCCTACTCTTTAGTTTTGGTGTTCTCTTGAGGACCACCCTAATATGCACCCATATAAAAGCAGCGCTCGGAGACGGCGGAGAGTCCGGAGGGTCCGAGTCGACCCAGCTGTCAGCTGTCCGTCAAACACCTGGGCCAGGAAGAGCCGCTTGTTGCTCCTTTGATCCGACGAGTAGCAGCTGCTGGTTTGTACAGCGAGACTTTGTTCTGGCAGTTCTGCTGTCTCTCTGTCCTGCGGCACAACAGCAGCCGATCTACCACACGAGAAACACCTCTCCACTTACACTGACTGCATCAGCAAGCTCTGACAACCACGGCAGGTTTGTCTTGGCCCCAGTAAAGCTCACAGACATCTGACGCTGCGTCCTTAAAGACATGATAGTCAGGGCTCAAATCAGAGCCAAAGACGCCCCGGGCATCAACACACCTGTGTGAGGAGCCTCTCTCTCTCTCTCTCTCTCTCTCTCTCTCTCTCCCTCAGCACCTTTGCTCTGCACTGTTTTATAGTAGTTTTTGATTATCACAGACGCTCGTCACCGTTCTGACCCGATGCGAGGCTTTCTCTCTCCGGAGAAATGTTGGCACTTTGTTTTGGGTCTTGGGAAAAGATGCTGTCTGTGTTTTTAGTTAATTTGATCAGTTTTGTTTTAGTTACTGCAGAGTTTCAAGAAATCATTTCTGCATTTGGTAAATGCTTTTATCAAAAGTAACTTGCAGTGCATTCAAGGTATACACTTGATCAGTTCATGCATTCCTTGGGAATCAAACCCACTACCTTGGTGTTGCAAAAAGGATCTGTCCCATGTAACATGCAGAGTAAAAGTTTTTTTTTGTTAATTTTTTTATATATTTCACTGTTACTCTCGCCGTACAGACGCTGGAGGGTAACGCTGGTTAATGTGGAGTGTAAGTTCTGCTGCAGGGCACAGCGCCCGAGATCTGCCCGTCATCAGTGAAACCTCTCGATTAACCTCCTTTCACTTACTGCCGCCTGCGAGGACTCTGTCATTACCCTCCACACCCCGTCACCCCATTCAGTCTCAGAATCAGCCCTTCTGTGTCTCACGCCCAAACTGATAATGAGAGACCAGAGCTCAGCCAGTCCCAGAGACTCTGCTGTAGTTCTGACCCGTCTGAAGACGGTTTGGAGCGAGTCCAGTGTTTATGTGTCGTGTTCTGGCATCATTTCTGCTGCTACTTCATCCAGAACACCTCGGCTCGCTGGCACGACGCGCTTCAATAAACAAACCTGAAGTATTCATTTATGATAGCGCTGCTGGCGTGGAGCTCACCGCACGGGCCATAAATTGATTTTCAGGAAAACAGATCTCAGGTAAGAGGACTGTGTTTGAGAGAGTGATTGAGAGAGAACTGACCGGGTCTGGAGTCTCACACCTGTAAACACGGGTTAATAACGTTAATAACAAGGGTTTCCAACGTTATTGTAAGAAAAGTGATAAAAATACATTCTTATAGGAAATATGTTTATCAAAAACTACAAGCTGATGTCAGCTGAGTGACAGCTTTAAGACTAAATCTGAAAAAATATACATCAGCACCTATTTATGTACTATTTATCATTTTAAATGTATTGTTTATTTGTTTATAATTAAAATAACAGAATCACATATTGACTGTTAACAAAATCACACAAAAACGACAACAACAACAGAGCTGTAGTCAGACAATCCCCACATTTTGGTATATAACCATAACATGAAAATTTTTCTTGTGTGGAAATTCAGATTCAGTCACAACTTCAAAACCTGCAACTGTTACCCATTAGTGCCCTTATTTACTTTTTATTTATTACACTTTAATTCATTTTTTTTTTTATTTGTTTGCAAAGCTGCTTTGAAACAGTCTGTACTGTATAAAGCACTATAAAAAAATGTTTATTGCAAAAAAATAACAAAATCACATCTGTATTACAACTGTACACAGCCATTCCCAACATAAACATTAAACAACATAAACAAACACTTTTCTTGGGAAATAATACGTTTACAACAAACTACAAACACTGTTACCTGTTAGCACCCTTATTTTCATCTGTATTTATTTATTTATTTAATTCAAGAAAATATCTATTAATCACAGCTATGTATTTAGACACTGTCCAAATTTTGTTTGCAAAACCTTTGATATGATATAAATAATAAATAGTACATGATCATTGTTTTCTGAAGGTTCAGCAGATGATTTCATTGACCAAAAAAAATAGTAAAAGTTATTCTTAGCCCTGTTTTGTGACGAGTGAAGTAATGCACAGAATCCCACAAACCTGATAAACTCGCTCCTACAAATCCTGATTGTCAGTGGTTCTTCTCTCCAAAGCCTCCCTCTCTTTCTTTTTCCTCTGAACTTCCTCTGAGCTCACGCTATGTTCATCTGCAGCGTCAGCAGAAAGACTCCCGCCCGCTCGCTCTCTCTCTCTCTCTCTCGCTCAGGCTTTATTTCACTAATGTGGGCTGTATTTCCCTCATCCTCGGTGTGAGCAGCAGCAGATCTGGCTCTCTATAAATAACTGGAAAAAGCCAACTGATCCGTCTGAGAGTGAAACACAGGAAGCTCTCAGCCACACATCCTCCACAGGACCGGCCGAGCCGAACACAACCAAAACAGTCCTCAGCATATGAAGAGCAGTGAACACTGAAGCACAGCGGCAGCTCATAAACACAGCCCTGGCAGCACAGACTTTATATTTCAGCTTTGAGTGGGTTTCCCTTTTACAAGCCAGAGTCCAGAGAGGATGTGAAGGGTGAGTGTGCATTTATTTTTCAGTGATATAAAAAGAGCACGGAGCTCAGCGCTGCTTCTGTCCGTGACATCTCTCCTCGTTTGCAGCTTCTCATTAACAAACAATACTGCTGTGAAATTGCTTTAATGACAATGTAATAAAATTGCTATTGGGCTCACAGATGGCCCGAGGCGCAGCACGATCCTACAGCGCTGCATCAGACGGTGTGTGTCTCTCTGTGTGCCGTACCTGCAGACCGTGTAAATTAACCCACTTATCACCTTCTGCTCTCAGATGCTTCTCTTTCTTCAATCTTTCTCTGTTTGTTTCCCCCTCAAAACAAAACGTGCCATCCCAGAACACGAAAGCGTTTCCTCCTGTGGCCCGGCTCACTTTCATTTGCATTCACTGCACTTACACTAACAACACCGCACACACATTATTACTCTTATTTGTCTACTTCTGTCTTGTTTTTCAGTATAATATCTAGATTTACTGGAGAAGCAAAATTACTTAAGATACTCAGTTTCTGAATGTGTCACCACACATTATTACTCTTATTTGTGTACTACGATGCATAACACACACACACACACACACATATATTATAAAAATAAGTTTATACTTAAAATAAGTTTATTTTTCTGACTATTTTTTAAAACATTTCAAAAATGGTAACACAATATATTTTTGTGACTATTAGTTAACAGCATTAGTTAACATGGACTAACAATGAATAACACTTCTGCAGTATTTATTAATTTTAATGTTACGTTCTTTTTTAATGAAAAGTTGTATCTCTTAACATTAGTTGATGGACCGTGAACTAACATAAAGAAATGATGAACAATTGTATTTTAATAAACTAACATTAGCTTTAGGTTAATAAATGCTGCAAAATACATGAATTGTTCACTGTGAACTAATGCATTAGCTAATGTTAACAGATGAGACCTTACAAACACTTCTTAAGTCCTTTTGCTTCTCAAGGAAATGTATCTTGTTTTAGGAATGCTTAGATAATTGTACTGGAAACAAGACAAACACACTGAGGAAGAGAATATTTTCCAGTGCACTGCGTTGGTGTATATTATGGTTGCTCCTGCTGTTTGAAGTGCAGTGTTTTCAGGTTCTCTGTCTCTGTCCTGCAGGAGTTTTCCTCTCTCAGCTGAACAGGGTTCCTGTGAAGAGGATCTTTCTGATTTGGTCTAAATGTGCGGCATCCATCGGCCAGATGCAGACTAGTGTGCCAAAAGCGGATGGGCGCTCTGGCACTACGAGAGAGAAGCTGGAGCGGGGGGTGAGGATGGCACATGGGAACCAACAACTGAGTCAATTCTGCTAATTAACTGCCAATTAGCGGTCCCTAAATGCAAGCGATGCTGATGATGTTCTCTGCCAGCAGCTCGCGCCGCCGCTCATCTCCACTCGTCCTCTCACGCGGTATATTTAGAAAGAGTGGCCCGCGAGACTCCAGGAAAAGACTGGACGCTCTGATCTAGGTCAAAGTTAAATGGATGACCAGTAACTTCAGTCGTGACTGTGCCAGTGTGTAACAGAGACAGACAGACCTGAGTAGATCTGTGTGTTTAAACTTTCCCATGCTCTGAGCAGGAAAATCAAACATCTTCACAGGCCAGTTTATACGTTTATACATCACATTTGGAAAATATTAAGCCATTATTTTGAATTTCATAACAGCTGGCTGTGCCAAGTGAAAGGGTCATAAAAAGCATAAAGCTGATCTGTTTGTTTTTTTCTGTTTTTAGTTTGGGTTGGGGGGGAGAGTTATGAAACCTTTCTTCAGTCGTCTCAGTATAAGCAGACTATGATGATTATTCATATAAAGTCTAAAACAGAGCCACAGATTGGACGCCAGCACAGATGGTTCAGTCTGAGACGCCTCAGCTTCAGATGTTGAGACACAACTGATGAAACAACAACAGATGAGCAATACACAGAGAGAGAGAGAGAGAGAGAGAGAGAGGGAGAGAAAAAGGATCGAGGGAGGAACGGAGAGAGAGCTCATAGAAGAGGAGAGAGAGAGATGAGAGACAGAGAGAGAGAGAGAGAGATAGAGAGAGAGAGAAAATGGTGGGGGTGAGAGAATAGAGAGACACTGTTGTTTTGTAAGCGGGCTGGAATGATTAAGGGGGAGAGTGGATAGAGACGAGAGATTGTCGAGAGAGGGAGAGATGAGAGAGACTAGGGATACAAGAGAAGATAGAGAGAGAGGAGAGGTTGTTCGTAAGTCACCTATTACTCTCCATTTGTCAGATCATTAGTCAAATGAGTTTCCATGATTCATTGTTATAGAGTCACTTTTCAAATCATCATTTATTCTGTGGTGGAAATGACATTTGAAACGAATTTGAAAAAAAAATTAAATTTGAAAACGAAAACCAATTTGACATATTGAAATGGTTTGTGATTATTTCACTGTTTGTTTGGATCACAGTTTTATGTGTAATAAATAATATTTTTATAGAGTATTTTTATGGTTAACTCTTATGGTTTGGTCTGTGATTAAAAAAATACATATATATGATGAGGGCATGGTGAAACAATTCCAAGACAGTTTCAATAAAAGTTAACCCCTGGGACAGAAAAGATCCTGAAGTTGAAGAAACAAGAGCAACCAGTAATGAGACAAACCCACCTCTCTTTCATAATGCTGTGTGTGTGTGTGTGTGTGTGTGTGTGTGTGTGTGTGTGTGTGTGTGTGTGTGTGTGTGTGTGCGTGCGCGTGCGCGTGTGTGTGTGTGTGTGTGTGTGTGTGTGTGTGTGTGTGTGCTGCACTTGGTGGTGTGTAAAGCATCTCTCTCTCAAACAGGTCAAACAGGATTGCTGTACAGTTTCAGATCTAATTACCCACTGCTACATAGTGAAGCACCAACACCAGTGACCGTCTCACAGACATGCACACACACACACACGCAGAGCAGAGATCAGATCCACGGCGCAGAGAGAGATGGACAGGTAGACAGGCTTGTCAGAGCAGGAGACACGCTGTCTATTGACACGTTACACAGAGCACCCTTGTGCCTCCTCCAGGTCTGATTGTGCCCCCGAACAAAGACCTGATTCAGGACGTCCATGCAAACCTCGTCCTGCCCATCTCTCTCCCCTCTGCTCTATATCAAAGCAGGCCATCACAGGAGGACTCCGGGGCCCTTCTGGCCCATCAGCAGGAACGTCAGGAGGATCTGAGAGCTGAGCGAATGCTACCACAAATACAACCTAACCTCGGACAATCAGATAGATAGATAGATAGATAGATAGATAGATAGATAGACGGATGATAGATAGATAGATAGATAGATAGATAGATAGATAGATAGATAGATAGATAGATAGATAGATAGATAGATAGATAGATAGACTCAAGTCTTTCAGTATCTGGAGTCTCAAACTGAGTGTTGATCTCGTCTCACTCTCTCGTTCTCTCTTGGTGGTTTTCGTGGGTTACTTCAGCATTAATCAGCATGAAACAGGCAAAGCAGCTCAATGTTCTGCTGCCGTAGGTGTGTGACGGCATGAAAGCTCGGTAACCGCTGTAATTGAAACACCATCCACACCGCCGGGCGCGTGAAAGGCAGATAACGGCATTCCTGTGGCCAATTTAAGGACCTGGCCAGATCCGGCAGACAAATCACGCTCATTCTCCGGGTGTGTTGCTCATTGTGAGCCGGCACCAGAATGAGGTGTAGGGGGAAAATTGAATCACAAAAGCAAAAAAAAAATCAATTGACCCCGGGGTGGTGCGCGGGCCTGCGGGCCGATAAAGCCGAGAGCCGCCGCCTGTACCCGACAGATAGAGCGCCACGTAAATGAGTCCGCTTTGATAAATACATTAAGGGAAGCCGTGAATAAAAGGCAGGGACTTCTCATTTGTAAATAGAAGCTCCACTACACAGAATTAGACTGATAAAATAGCGCTCTGTATAATTAAGTTTGTGTAAGGCCAGAAAATCCGTGCAAATACCTTCCCGGTGTTTTGAAAAGAAGCTGTCAGCTCAATTAATCTGAACATCGGCTGCAGAATGTAGCGAAGGAAATTAAGCCTGCGATAAAAAAAAGAGCCCGGCCGAGTATTTTGATAAATAATGCCTTTATCATTTCTTTGGCTCTGTGATCATTTTATTTAATCCACCACCTCCAGTTATGAGCTAAGCCATCTACAAAGACGCTGCCGGCCAGAGCGCCGCGGCTCTAATCCGGCGGGGAGCAGATCGGGGACGGGGAGGTGTCTTCTCTTGAGGAGGAGGTGCACACTGTCCTCTTCCTCTTAATGCATCAAAGGGACACAAATGTGTGTCGAACAGCAAAGAGCCGCGGTGATAATGCATGAGTAGAGTCAGCATGCAAATGATCTCCGACGGTCAACACTGCTGGCAAAAGAGATGAAAAGTGGCTCTACTCACCAGTTGTTTACTTGTAAGATGGTGAGGCCTGTGTCTTGAGCGAGCTGCTTCTTCTGTTCTTCTGAAGGATACGGGTGCTGCAAGAGAACACAAGAGAACACACTCCATCAGGATCACGAATCAAGCAGTGCAATGACTCACAGCTAAACAACAGCAACTAGTCGACAAGCAGCAGCAACGAACTGCTCTCTGACCCAAACGTTAGAAACGTTCACGATGCTGCTTCTGCTGTGCTTCATCACACACCACTCTGTTTGCTCTTAGGATGATCAAAAGTTTAAATAAAATATTTTAGACTTGTCTGCCTCATCAGTGTCACAAAAACTGAGATGGCCAATCAAATCAAAGAAGGCGGGGCTTTACTTTAGGTGGGGGAATTCCATCACAACACTTCAGCTTTAACAGTCAAAGAGTGTGAGGTACAATATGAGCAGCTAAGCAATTAATATTTGCTTATAACTTTAACAATAGAAATGTTAGGCATATGATTAAGAGTAAATGTGTGTGTACTTTAAAAAAAAAGCAAATAGATCAAACTGATTACAATAAACTCTTTTTATTACTTGCTAACACTTTATTTCAATAGTCCACTTTAGACTAGCAGTTATTAGAGCATGAGTGACTGTCTGCCTCATATTCGATAACATGATATGCAACTTATGTCAACTTATTCCACTAACTAACCCCGACCTTATAATGTACTAATACTCTAATGAGAGTTAGTTGACATATAGTTGAGAGTCGTCAGATTGTCTGAATGGGACAATCAAAACAAAGTGTAACCCCTTATTTATTCCCTTTAAATCTTAAAAAAAAAAAAAAAAAAAATGTCTCTACCCCCAGTGTTGAAGTCATGGCACTATCGCAATTTTATATGCATCTTTCACAATATGTCTGCAGCAAAGGAAAGTGTCTTTCTGTGCGTGTTCAGTTTTAGTGAAAGACTGAAGTTGGAGACTGTGTGTAGTGCTGCTGTTTCTGCTGCTTGTATGATGCAAACACCAAAATGACAAGAGATCAGCAGGGAGAGAGGTGCAGGTGAATCGGAATAGGACTGATTTAACAGAAGGATGCGTTAAAACAGCCGCAGAAAATCCCGCACACTAAACACACAGATCCGTACAGCCATGAATTCTCCAGTGAGCTTAAATGCATCATTCGGAGCAAAAAGACGGAAAACATCCTCCTTTCCTCGACGGTTAGAGAAATGAACGCAGGCCAAGCGCTAAAGGAAGACGTTTCTGCAAAGGTCTCTTATTGCCAGGAGTCGCACCTGCAAACACAATCCCCGCGCGGGATGCAATGATACAATTTGTGTCACTGTTGATCTGCCAAATGTGACATGATAGAAATGGCAGGATTGAATTTGTGCCGAGCGTGTCTCGAGCATGACAAACAATAGTGATCCGCACTGACAGATGTCTTTAAGAGGCAGATTAAGAACCAAACAAACCTCACGCTCCGCTTTGATTCAGCCCTCGCCACACATGCACGTGCACACACACACACACACACACACATACAAACACACACATACACATGTGCACCCACACACGCACACTCACACACACATTCACACATGTGCACCCACACACACATGCACACATACACACACGCAAGCACATGCCTGCACACACACGCAAGCAAACACACGCACACACCCACACACACGCACACACACACATACATGTACACCCGCACACGTACACATAAACACACATAAACACACACACACACACACACACATGTCCACCCACACACACACAAGCACATACTCACACACACACACACACGCAAGCAAACACACGCTTTCACACACACACACACACACATGTTAGGATAATCCAGGCTGTCTGCAGTAGGTGTAGGTGGCACATCTCTCTTCTAAAAGGTCAATCTTACAAATTGTATAAAAGTCACCAGGAACAAAAGCATAAAATAAGCTTGACTAATATGCAGCTGAATTTTGACCCTGAGCGCTCATGTCGAGAAACAAATGGCCGAGGTTTAATTAAAGAGCGGGAGGAGGGAACATTTCAGGAATGTGTCCAATTAATCAAAAAACAATTGTAAGACTGAACAAATAATGAAGGAAAAAGAGACGCATGAATCAGATTTCTACTTGTGCACACTGGAGCTTTTAATATGCTAAAATCATTAACAAAGAAATATGATAATGGGCACATACAAATACATTTTTTGATTGCAAAGTGCTGACATATGCTTGGCAAGACAAGGTCTGATTTTCTTTGAAGCACACATACACTCCTGTGTGTGTGTGTGTGTGTGTGTGTGTGTGTGTGTGTGTGTGTGTGTGTGTGTGTGTGTGTGTGTGTGTGTGTGTGTGTGTGTGTGTGTGTGTGTGTGTGTGTGTGTGTGCGTGTGTGTGTGATCCTCTCACAGACAGCAGCAGATTCTCTCTCTACAAAACACCAAACACTGAAAGCTGAATTCAGTCTTACAGTGTGAATGCATACCAGCATAGGTCATCACATGCTGTCAGCCAGCTGATTCATGACACACACACACACACACACACACACACACACACACACACACACATATATATATATATATATATATATATATATATATACGTTGATTATGTGTGTGTGTTCAAAATCTACCAAAATCCAATCACTAGTAAACCAAAAATGTTTATTAATTTTGAATGTAAGTGTTAATTTGATTTCATATGCTGTCTTAAAACTGCATTATATGTGTCAGTGTTATTTCAGGCATTTGTCCGTTTTTTCTGCATCATTAAAACAATCCCATATCAGTGATAAATATTACAGTGCTGCACATTTCCTCCAGCCACCACAAAACCAATGATTTCAACAAACCAGAGACACGTTTCAAGCAGTGAGATGACATTATATCTTTTCGTCCCTGCCAGGAAAAAAACAGAAAGTGCATAAAACCCTTCAGACCCAGCTTAAGATATCCTGACCGCAGACAAACAATATACAACAGATCCGGTTTCAGTGAGCTCTGCTCCACAAATCACTGTAAATACAGACCGTGGGCCTGATAAACGATGCACATGGCCATGGAAATGCGTACGTGATTTCCCATGCACATATCAGGATTAAGCAAAAATAAACTTGGTGATGACAGCTATGTTAAACTTGGTTCTTTAACATGAATGGAAAAGTGAATATGGATTATGCAGGTCATACACAGAGAAATTATGTAGGTTATGCATAAGATGAAACCTGTGCAAATTATTGTACATGAGGCCACTGATCTTTACCAAGTCAACTGTACCTCTGTCTCTCTCTCAGTATTTTTCAATATAAACAATGCTGAGTTCTGTAAGTACAAATGCAACCAGAGTAACGCACGTCCAAATGACATCGCAGGTCGAGTCTAGCACTGCATGTAAATTAAAGCATCAAATGACAAAACAAGTGAAACCTGAACACAGCACTACCTTAATATGAATTATTAATTTCGTCCAGCGGTGTGCATGACACGCTAACAGCATGAAGAAGGGTAAACTTAGCATGAGAGATCAGAGAAAGATTGAAAGTGTTTCTGTCGCTTTAAACTCAATCAATAGAGTGAATTACTAAGAGCTGGAGCAATATCCTGAAAAACGGACTGACCACAGAATGTGAAGAGGTGCAGTCTATAAATTATTAGACAGAAAAATGAGCAGCTTATTTTATTGCAGATGCCAGCGCTAGCCTGCGATCGAATCAACTGTTAATTACACTGCAGCCTGTTAATGGCACAGGCTTTTTGCTGCTCACGCCATTCTGAGCGCACACACGCGGTCGGGGAAGGAGTCCTCTGGGATGTGTCAGTGCATCACACAGTCCACAGCAAGTGCATGTGGGCCGATTTTATTTCCCAGAGTGCATGTGTGTGCATGTGTGTTTGCACTCTATTGGCTAAATTACAGGGTGTGATGTACTCTTCACCGCAACTCAGTGTAACATCGAGCCTGAACCCCCAGTGCCCCCAAACACACATCAACCCCCCTTCACACACACACACACACTCCCCAGTGGAGCGGCTGACCGTGTGCTTGATGAATGACTTCATCAGTACGAGGCCGGACTGCAATGAATTAAAGAGTCCTGCAGCCTAATGAAACCCAGCACATCCCCCGACTGAACTACTGCACGCTGCAGCCCGATTCACATGCTATAGGCGAGATAAGAATTAGTGCACAGGAGTAGTTTGTTGAAAACAGTAGGCTGAATGATGCGGTGCATTTATGAAGTGTGTATCAGTGCATGCTTTTTTGGCTATTGATCCATTGTGCAGTGGATCGGTATCCTTTTGACTTGCAGTGGTGTTTAAATGCACAAACCTAAACGTAATGCATTTAGCTAGATGCTAAAATGATAGCACAAACAGCTGTACTGTCATATGACACGCGTTTTGTTTTGTTTTGTTTTGGAGGTTTGTGGAATCGAAATTAAGGGCACATTATTCCATTGTCTCTTACCAACAGTTTCAATTATTCTCCAACTACTCCATCATCGCTGAAGCATTTGAGTTTCCCCGTGATGCACAGCTCAAATTGACTGTGATCGTCTCTGTATGTTTAATCAAACTGAGCGCAGCAAGATAACACAGACTCCCAATAAAATCAATCAAAGCCCAGAATGACATTTTAATATCTGCTACAGAGAAATCTGAAGAAAGATTGGCACATTTTAAATTTAGAGAAGCTGTTAATAATGCATTTACATATGTGTGTTTCTGCAAAAATGATATTCCAACCAAATGAAGGCTGCAGGTTTATTTTGATAAGACTGATTTGAATATAACAAATATATATTCCATTTTACAAGGCAAATTCATGAATAATTGTAATATGGTGTGTTTGTTGTATTTGTAATAAGAAGGAACTCTGCATTTACTGTGAGAAAGACTTAGATTTCTTTAGAAAGCTAACTTTGATTATGAAATGACTCATGAAGTGTGTGTCAAACTGTGTTTGAGTTCTGCTCAGCAGAACAGAAGCTAAAATACTGTTTTGTTTAAAAGATGAACAAAAGGAGCTTGCTTCTATGTACTCTAGCTTGTGTGTGTCTAAGGTTAAATGTGTGTGCTTAAGTAGGGTTTTGTGTGCGTTTGATTTTCTTCAGCACTTCGCTGCATCCAGACAACAAGGAGGAAGCCGGCAAGAATGCATCTAGACTCGTTCACACGCACACACACGCATATGCATGCACAAAAGAGAACACGTCCTCGGTTTTATGAAATGCACAATCGCAAATACACCCCCCGATGCTCGTGTGATGCATGCATGCCAGCACTCATTGTGTTTGTCTGCATGCACACGTATGAACAAACGCATCTTCGTGCAGCTCTGGGATCAGATTCAGTCGTGACTGCCACGCTGGGTTTTTTCAGAGGTAAAACAGTTTCAATTTATGTGGCTTCAAAGGGGCACCTGGAGCCCAGCGCTTCATGAAAAGCTATTGAGGAGAGCAGCTAGACTCCCTCTCTTTCTAATTCTTTCTCTCTCTGTGCCCCAACAACAATTGCTGGCTGGGCTGGGCTCGGAGCCGCTGGACTGCCGCCAGCCCCCCTGTTTGCTCTACACCAATAATTTATGTTCACTGAAGATGGTGCAAGGTTCTAGAGCGACTCTAGCTATCAATTTGCCTGCCAAGCAAACTGTTGCCCCGCAAAAACATGGATTGGCAAGGCCAGGCGGAGGGGGATGCTGGGAGGGGTGTGAGGAGGAGGTGGGTACCCCCGTGAGGTTGGCCTGGAACGCAGTTGCTGAGGGTAAACAAGCATTAGCGCTAAAAATCAATCACTCCCATTCTCAAGGCCGTCAGAGAGAACCACGCAGGGGACCAAACACACACCCACTGCAGTGAGAGATACACAAACTGTCCAATACACACAAAACAAAACGCACACCGAGAGATACAAACAATTAGAGAAAGTTCTGCTCTTTAGCGGCTGTTGTTATCTGTAACTGTTCCAGCAACTGACATGTGCTCTCTCGGTTATAATGCTTGTGAAAAACACTAGACAATAAAACAATGATTCAATGAAGCTAGCAGCACTGAATGTAAGCTCCTGTGCCTCTTAAAGGGTTAGTTCATTCCAAAATGAAAATTCTGTTATTAATTATTCACCCTCGTGTCGTTCCAAACCCATAAGACCTTTGTTCATCTTCAGAACACAAATTAAGATATTTTTTTGATGAAATCTGAGAGCTTTCTGACCCTGCATAAACAGCAACACAACTGAAATGTTCCTAGACCCAGAAATGTAGTAAGGACATCTGTAAAATAGTCCATGTGACATCAGTGGAGAATACTTTTTGTGTGCAAAGAATTCAACAATTCTTCTCCCCCGAGTTACCAATTTCCGCCATTTTGGAGAGTACCACGACACATGTACGTGCTTTCCCCTGAACATAATCGACATAATCATCAAAAATATTTTAATTTGGGATTCTTACGAGGTTGCAACGACATGAGGATGAGTAATTAATAACAGGATTAATAATATTGTTGGGTGAACTATCCCTTTAAAATGGAACTCTGGCACAAATGAAAATGTGCTGAAGTTCACTGCTTGGTGTTTGGGGGTCGTTCAAATCACTAACCCTGACTACGTGTAGCATTAACAGAGATGCCTGCAAACCCCTCAAATAAGAGTGAGGGTGAAGGGTGTAAAGCAGCAGGGGTTTGTGTAGACTTGGAGAAAGAGAAAAAAAAACCTTGACTATGTGTGTGTGTCTGGATGTGGCCCACAGCCATAGTGATGAGGCTAGTTAATCATCAGATCAGGTTCATGGCTTCTCTTACAGTCGCGGCCAGCCGGCTCTTTCAAGGGGAGGAACCTGATCTCCATGTCCTTGCGTAGGGAAAGGAGAACAGCAGATAGACTGAATCTCTTCTCATCCTCTTAACCCTCTGGCTTTATGGTGTACATTTGACCAAATTAAAGTCTCACCACTACAGCCCTAGAATTTCTCTTTTCACCTGATCAGGCAAACACTTCTGGGGCAGGAGTTTAACTTCATTTTTACAGCAGGTTCCATCATCAACTGGCCAATTTTTACTGCATGCGCATGCAGGAATATTCCCTGCGATGCCTTAACAGTGGTTTTCATTTCAGACTGGAAGAAGTGGAAGGGAAAGACTCTTGTCAGTTGACACTACTGGCTGTCATAAAGTCACGTGACCACTCATGCTCAGAGGCAAATTGGCAAATCAAGTAGATAAACATGACCTGAGTTCACACTGTAAAATGAAAGCCTGTGAAATGAAGCAAACAAACTGCTGGCCTTAGAAGAGATTCACAACTGAAAAAATAATAATAATAAGTAAATGAAAATATCTGGCCTAACAAGAATTCTCTCTTGTCGCTGCCTTCACCAGTCTGTAATGACTTGATTAGTTTAGATGGTGCCCATGAGCAACAGAGCCGAGACCTCACAGGTCACGTTCATTAGGCCACTGGGCTACTACCTATGGCTCACTGCTGTCCAGCCCCCACCTTCCCACAGAGCAAGACTTACTTATGCTATTCTTTAATATATTTTGCCTGCATGAGAGAGAAAAGGATGTTTATTGCTCGTGGGGTACATGGACTGGGCTGGAGAACAGAAATGTTGTCCAAAAGGCCACTGGCCAGCCAAAGAACAACGGGGTCATTCTCATTCCAGGCCACAAAGTAGTTCAGCAACCCCTCAATATCCCAGCCAAACCATTTTATGCGAGCAGGTCTTGGCAGCACGTAGTACTGTAAGGCTACTTTTGTGCCGGCATTTGAGGCTGAAGGACAAGGCAATATCACAGGCTCATTTAAGATACTGTATACATAGCACATATACATAATTTAGCTCAGCAAACTTTTAAAAGTTGTTAGCCTATTTCTTCTTAATGAGTAGAAGGATTATTTACACATGCTGTCTCTGTGGCTTGGTTTGGGAGCAGCAGTCAATGGCACTTTAGCATCTTTTACCCAGCTCTGAACCCATAATGTCATGTTTAATTTGTTACACTAGAAAACTCGAGTTGTCAAACCTTCTTTAAAGTCAAAACTCACAGTAGAGGAAACCTCGATGTTTAGCCATTAGCTTGGAATGTGGAGCAACCAAGCAGCTGGCAAACAGCTGCATGGACAATTTCCTGTAGGTTAATGATGCTAAAAATGTAGAAGTCAAGCATGGTGTCCATTTAGCTGGCTCTCCAATAGGACTAAACAAAGTATCAGCGTAGAGAGGCCGTCACGGAGGGTTTTGGTAAACTCAGCCTCGCTAAAATGATCAAGCCAACCGAAGCAGGACAGTATAAGCCCAAGATCTCTCATGGTCATGATCGCAAAAACCTTACGAGACAAACTTCAAATCATACCTGTTGTGCTTACTGCTTTTGTTGTTTATGATCTTTCAGAAACACTCTTCCTTACACAGGGCTTTGTTAACTTTGTAAGAAAATCAAGACCTCCCGTCAGCGCTGCACACTCTGGCAGAGGATTGCTGTGAGCCCTGGGGACTCTCCACTCTTGATGTTTTAGTCTAAGGGATGTATGAAGAGTTTTAATGGCTCTAAGAGCAGGAGAGCTAAGGAACAGAGCAAAGGGCCTCTTTTAGGTACATTCCAGGCGCCTGTGCTCTCCCCATAGTGCACCTCTGCTCAATCCTGCCCTGAGGCCTGCTAACCTCTGACCTGACTGACCGGCTTGGCTGTAGGCTTCTCGTTTGTTACAGACTTTATCCACTGACAAAGCAAGCAGGAAACTGGCAGCTACCCAACAATCCCATGAAAGGATGACCAACAGCTTGCTCAGCTTACCGTTTATAAGTAGATGGGGGTCAACAGGCAGCACAAATAAGAAATGTAGCCTGCTTTCTTCTTTTTTTTAGCTAACAGTTTCCTACCTAATGAAACCACAACGTTTAAAACCTGAAAGGTCAGTGAGAACTGCACTCTTGAATATTTCCCTATCACAGTGCTTTTGAGCAAGGAACCTGACTCTGAGTGGACAGTCCCTGTAGTAGATGTACTGTAGGTCCAATAAACCAGCAAATAAAAAAGTGCATATCAGTGCTGGCTCTGTCTTTCTTCTTTCTGCACTTTGCATGGCGCATACTGAGGCATCAAAGGGAGCTCCAGTAATCCAAACACAGTCGTTATTCTGAGAGTTTACGTGCTGCCCTAGAGGGAGATAAAAAGGGATTTTCAGGATCCACTCACAGCTTTTTGGACTGATCCAGGCCACAAGCAAGAACTGTGAGCTGAAACGCAGCAGAGTGCTGCTTGTGCACAGGACTCCAGCAGGACGGAAGAGCAAAGGGAGGTCATTAACCTCTGCAACTAAAATGCACTCAGATGGCTCCCTGCTCTGGAGGCTGATGACAAGCGTCTGTGTTCTTTTCAACAACTTGTTGAGCTGTCTCCACCCCCACCACCTGCCCCCACCTCTGAAACCAACACCAGCCATCCCCATCTCAGGAATGTAACCCAAGCCCCGCTCCTCTCCAATCACTTTGCAGAGAAGCCTGCTTGAGGTGTAAGACAGCTGTTGTTGTGTTCTTTCCATTGTGTTTGTGGATTTTCTAACTCTTGCTTTTTTCCTTTACTTGATCCGCTTCCTTACAGCTGCACAATAATTCATGATCCAATGCACAGTACAGTCAACTTTGACTGATGGGAATCGAGCGGCGTGCCTCTATAATGGTAAAAGTGCTTCGGTAATGGCTTTGCCATTGAGGGTTGGGCTCTGTAGAGGATCTAGTGCAGAAGTCATTACCACATACTAAAACCAAATGAAGCCAAGAGCATTCAAAACAAAGCTCTGCAGGGCAGGAAAAATTGTTTCCCATCAGGTTTTCAATGTGGTTCCTTACCTTTAACTCCAGAGTTTAGACTCTTGGGAAGGTCTGGGCAATAAGGCTGTCTGCTGATTCACGTAATGTCTCAGGAAGTTATTTTCCTGAAAGAGCCACCCCCCCACCAACCCTTTCAGCAGGGCCATGACAGAGGAGAACAGAATGGTGGCAATGCACAGTGCTGGCTGAGGCATTCATATTCCTCAAATAGAAGGCAAAGCATGGACTGCAAATTGTTCAGAGACCTATAACAAACTATTGAACTGGCTTTGTAGATCACTCTAATCCTGGGGACTTTTGATGATCTTCCACATCTCCATTGCTGTCACTGGTTACTAAATCCTAGCAATTGAGGTCTCGTTGTAAGGTTAGGAAAGCTACACAACAAAATTGCTAACATCTGCAGAGTTCCCTCCATGTGTCAGGGGTTTGTCTTTGCTTAAGCATTTTTTTTTTCCAGTCGCTACAGCTTGTTTTAAAGGCATATTCCACATTTGTTTACTTAATTCTGCTCAAACCATGCCCTAAAGAGAATCCTCGCTGTTGGAGTCCAGATAACGTAAAATGATGCGTGAAGTCTTGCCTTCCTTTCCTCCGTAGGCTTCATTACTTTTTAATATGTGTGCAGGAAGAGGGAAAAATGGCGTGGAGATAATCAATGGTACAGAGGCAGTAGTCCATTAATCTCCCTGTGGATTCAGTTCTAATATGCACATTTGCTTGGGCAAACATGGGCTCTGCTGTGATGCATGTGCCTGCCTGGATGGGCCACTTAATGAAAAAGCCAGCCTTCGCTTCCTTTTGAGGAGATTTTGCTGGATGAAAAATGAACTGTCTGATGTTCACCATGCCAAGGAGCGTTGCCGTTTTATTGAATTCAGGTGGGAGTTGTATGTTCCCCATGCAAGCAAGACAAACAATGAGAGTAGAAGGGAGGAAATGGTGTGAGCACAAGAGCAGGTCCCTATGGAGATTTTATCAAAGATCCCTAATGCAAACATCAGCACAGCTGACCGGGGGAGGCACACGAAAGCCCAACAAAAAGAGAGGTGACCTGCAGCACTGAACCGGGACAGAGGAAGAAGATAAACATGGCACAGAGACAGAAAAAGAGCCTCTTGTGTGGAGTTCTAGATGTAGAAGAGGATGTATACAATGACCGCCAGTTGGGCGGCTCTGAAATAAGAGCTAACCGCCGGCATCACTAGCCCTCCTCTCGATGTGCAAAGAGCCACCTGTGGACAGAATTAGCCGATGTGACTGTCTGCAAAGGTAACCGAGATACACCTACCGGGACACGCTCACTTCTGCGCATGCATCACGTGGATGTTTCATCAGATGGGAGGAAGAGAGAGGAGGAGAGAGAAACAGAGTGGAGTAATCTGGAGGAGAGGGTGGGCGGCCTGGCAGCCACAGACATGAGGACAAACAGCAGTGATTGTATGACATAAGCCAGGGTGAAGTTTGATGTTTTCTATGTCAGAGGGTTGCTGGTGGGTGAAGGCAGACAAAAAGCCGTGGCTAAGAGGATTGCAAAGCCAGGATAGTGCATGCCGGAGCCCTGAGGTGGCAGAGATTTATGCCTGTATGGAAATGTATGATTCACCCTCCCCCCCCCAGTACTGCTGTGAACATGCTATACTTCATTTGCTGACGATTATGCGGGTTGCTGGCCCTCTAAACCTCTTTGAACTTGTAATTGCCGCCGGTTTCAAATAATGAACATTAAGGGAGATTCAGAAGAGTGTGTGTAATTACAGGTTTTCCCTGCTTTTCTTCTGCACCCCAGTTGAAGAGGGAGAGGAGGAGGAGAAAGGAGGAGGAGGTTCTGCTTGCTGAAATCCGTAATGTCTCGCCAAGTCTCTTTATCTAAATCGCTGTAGATTTGAGCAGGGATTGCTGTGCCCCGGGGACATTACAACTACTGCGATCTGATCAATATTCACATGCTTTCGCATCTGGAGCCAAAACGGTCCAGTCTGATTAGGATATCTGTCTGTCTTTTATTTATCTCTGCCTTCTTTCTTTGCCATTTTGTGGATATTTCTGATACTGCTCACTGGTTTAAGTCATCATGAAAAACTCCATTATGAGCTTGAACTGAACAGTGAGGATCAGATATAGGCACCACAGTGTGGCAGCCCAGGCGATAGAAGGCCCCAGTTTGCCAGGGTCTTGGGAGGCTGAACGGAAACCACAGCAAATTGGTGCATTTTGTTTGTTGCCTTTGATGCACCATTCAAAATATGAAATGATATTGTGCAGTCACAGCGTTCGGTTGTCATTACGAAATAGAGAATGGAGGTGCAGACAGAGCTCAGAGGGAGGCCCGTGAGGAGAAGTGCTGGAAAAACAAAACAGAATAAAAACAGCAGCAGAGAATGGGCGGGAAGATCACAGAGCAGAAATAGAGCTCTGGGATTCAGAGGAGCGCCAGTCCCTTGACAAACTAAACAGAGAAACACTGTCTGGTTTTGATTTTTGCTCCACACAAACACACGCACGCACGACCATCTTTTCTTAGTTTTCTGCTTCTATATCTGAGATGTTTCTTCGACCACACCTCTAGTTCCTCCCTCTTTTTGGCCTGAGACATACTCTACATAAGTATGTGAATGCATGCATTGATTTCACAAAAACACAATTGATTATTTACAGCTTTGCCAAAAGGGTGCCACAGCAGGAATTAGCATCTTCTAATATCACAAGTTTACTTATTTATGTCAATGGAGGAGAAACAGTTTGAAGAGAATCAGGCTGAGCACATTAGTTAAACTTTCAACAAATCTATAACCTTCACTTGTGTACTTGTCTGGGTGGAGGTCAGTGAGATGTGAGAGAGTTAATAAACTAAAGTTCTTGTTCTCCTCACTGTTTGTGTGTATTTCAGGTCAGAGCAGATGCATTCCCCTCAAACACACATGCATGGAACAGCGTGTTCCAGCCTGTTCAAGCCATCTTTATTAATACCGAGTCAGTCTGAGTATGTAGGAACATTCCAAGTGTCAGCAAGGTCATCCCTCAACTGAAAGATTTTGCTCTATCTCTGAGGTTCAGAGAGACTCGTTTATCTCTAGAAAGCATCGAAACATGATAAACACTCCATAACGTACAAATCATACATGATGCTCAAAGACAAAATCAAGACAGAGGATTGCCTTTAGGTTAAAAATGTTATTACAAACAGCCATATTTTAAGAAAAATTTAGCTGCAACAGTTCAAAACAGGGACACATTAAAGAAAGTGCCTAAAATCAGACAACAATCAAATTTACTTTCATTGCCATTGCTGCCTAAATTGGACCTATAAGAATGCTGAAGCATGTTAGTGTGTGCTGCAGATCTTTAAATGTCACAGACATGAATCTAAGAGGCAAAGTCAATGTTGATGCTGAACAACTTAATGCCAAATGCTAGCTGATGCCAAAGCCTCTTCCAAGGAACACTAATAACTAGGGCTGACGGCTTCAGAAAAGGAAAATAAGGGACAACTGTGATTCTTTATAGGATAAGGGATGCTCAAAGTATTTGTACTTTACCACATAGTGTATGCCATTTCAGTGTGTCTACAGTTAAGTATATGTATAAAAAGTGTATAAAAGGTTCTCAGAAATAATCATATTTGTTTGCATAACCTAGATATGTCCAATTATTCTAAAAGGAATTTTAATGTTATATGTACTGTATGGTGTTATTCGTATGGTGGTAATCCGGCGTATGCCGCATTTCTTTGATGCCTTATATTCGGGACAATTCTGTATTATACAGAATGGTTGGCAACCCAACTGATAACCAAGAATTGGAAACACACACACAGAAAGTAGCTATTTTTAAATCCTTGCATATGACAGAGGAAGGTGGATGTGGCTTCTCATTTAATTCCACGACTTGCAAGAACAAAAGAGTCACTCGATATGGACATCTGAACTTTCAGCCTCTCTGGTTCGGAGGTTCTGACAAACTGACTGCAGCAGTGGCCGTTTACAGCGACATAACTTGATTTCTAGATTTACAGCTCGGCGAGATCAGGAGGAATCAACAGAACAAATGGCAGACAGCAGCCAGAGTGTGTCCTGACTGTAGGGTGACTATCCAACACACAGCTTCACCAAAACTGTGTTGCATTCTCAGTGTTGCCACAAGGAGTGCAAAGCACACATTAATGTAAAATTTGGCCAGTTTTCACTTTCAGATGTGATAATTATGTTGATGATCAGCTAAGTCATAATGTTAATAGTTACTTGAGCAACAACACGTCAGATATGCTAGTACACACATCTGAAGGTTCAGCAGGGTAAATTATGATTCTGGTCTTCAGGTTTCCTTATACATGCATACACACAGAACAGAACTGTTATATAGGCTGCACTGCTGACATAGGGCAAACAAGCCCATGATAGATTAGTGTTGCCCCACTGCAACCCCTGGAGCATCACAAAACAACCTCGCTGGGCCTTAAATTAAACCGCTGCTTTAAGAATGCCCTGCATTAGAGCACACAGTGAGGGAGGAAACCTCTGCTGAGAAAACCCTGAGTTTACATGCGGCGGGGGGTGGGGGGGTGCATGTAGAGAACCTACTGACCACATTTCATGTTTATGTGTGTTGTGAAGTTTTTAAGTGTGCTTTTTGTGTTTGTGAGTGTGTCCCTTGTTTGAAACTGTTGTCAGATGTGCTGCAGTGGAAATGAACACTGACGTGAATCAGACATGCAAACAGCTTCAGTCAGAGCAGATCAGCCCAAATGTTTAGTCTGAGACGAGCCTCAAGAGCGGGTCTGTTTGCTTTACTGTGTGACTCTACTGGCTGATCACTGGCTGATCCTGCTCATTTGTTTACACAATTATCTGATGAGGCTTTTCACTCTTGAACAAATGAGATGAGAAACGAACTCGTGACTCTTGCTGCTGTGTCTCTGATTAAGGATGTTTCCATCAGCTGCCTGTATTTGACTGATTTCCCAACAAGTCAGCCCTCTTTATTAAATGCCGTTACATTTAATAAGTGTTATTCTGAAGAAAGCATCACGTAATAACATTCTCCACTGCTGAAATTACTGTTCAGCTGACGTAAAAGCTGTGTTCTTAGGTAAAATTAACATTGGCCAATAATATAGGGTGACCAAACGTGCCATTTTCCCAGGACACGTCCTGGCCAGGATTTCTATATTGCCTAAAATATCCAGGTTTTGGCTTTGGTTTCCTGTTTTCATACTTAATGAAGGTAATGATCATTTGAGCAATAAAATTCAGACATTCGTGCGTGAGAAGGTGGGATCTACAGAGAACGGTCAAAGCGATGCAGATATTAGTGTACATATTAGTGTTGGACTTGAAGCAGCACTGAGCATACCGACCGGTGTATGACATCACAGTACCGTGAGAGCGATTCCAAAGCACAAGAAGCCGTCTGCTCTCTAGAGCTCTCATGCTACTTTGTCATGCAACAATTGTTCTGCACAGTGCAAACAAAGCCAAAACGTGGATATTTTAGGCAATATAGAAATCCTGGCCAGGACATACAATAGTATCACAGCTTACTTTTCATAACCCAATCAATTCCAAATGGATAAAGGGATAAAGATTGGCTGGATTTATGGATTAGTCCTGCCCCACATTATTCTTTTCCACTAAATATTCAGTTTTCCCCAGACGGTCCCGCCCCAAACTCATGCCACTGGCTGATTCGCATTTCATGCCTATTTATTTTCACAGCTTTTTGAAGGTTTACCCAAGTGAAAGGACAGCACAGGCCTGGAGTGCTATCTTTGTATCTGAGTGCTTCCTGTTTTCATTTCAGGCTGACCCTCATCTTAGCAGGAGACACACTGAGGGCACCAACTGACTAATTGAGAGGATTCAAAGTTTGTCTCCATTAAACTGTTGGGTGACCCTGCAGTGGTGTCAGTACAAACTACACTTCACCGCTGCCCTGCGTCTCTCTCTCTCTGTGAGCCACGTAGAAGGTTCTTATACTTATTGCTCATTAAATATGAAGCCTAATAGAGCAACACACCCCACAGTGGAGTATATCTTTCCGATAACATAAGCTCTGTGCTGTATGGGAAAGCTTACGGCAGTCAGCTGGGATTTTCACCCGCTAATGGCACTGGAAGAGATCCAGAGGGCTCCAGGAGGAAGAGTACATCTCTGGGGCTTCGAATGCATCACATTCTGACCCAAATTCTGGAGTTCTGCAGAAGCTCTTCGGTCGGGTGCAGAATGTGCCAAATGCCTCTCCTGTGGGTCCATCCTCTGCACCTCTGTGGGATTGGCTTGTGGCTCAGAGAGACTTATAAGGGTGGACTCAGAGACTGTTCCTCGGAAGAGGAGGCCATTGATTTTAGCCCACAATTGTAACTGTTAGTCTGCGCTTTTTTTGTGAGCGTGGGGGATGGAAAGGGGGGGAGGGAAGGGGTTACGTCCTTTTGAGCCCCTCAGAATAGGTGACAATGGCTCAATGTTGAGAACATATGTAAAGGGACCCCCACCGCTCATGGAAGAGCAGCTCAGCTTTGGCCCCGCGGTGGAGAAAATACAACCTCACCGCTTTTCTTTTGCCCCCTCTAATGAATGGTTGAATGGAGAGCTGCCACTACAGGCCATTCAGGGCCAAAGTCCCCATGAATTCACTCGCACACAAATGCATCCTGAACTGGAAAATACATTTGCTTAACAAATTAAAATAAAAGGCCTGATGTGTTGGTGTGTGGCACGGCCGTGCGGTGTAAAGGATTGCACGGGGGGCTGCAGTCGGTACTTCGGGATAATTCAATTAAGTCTCTTTGGTCAAAAAAGGATGGAAAAATAGAAAGGTGGATTAAAAAGGATGGATTATTGCTCGCGATCATAATAGGCTCTGAAATAAGAGAAATGTCTAAAAGGATGAAGGAAACTTCTGCATTTCCACTAATGAAAATTCTTCTTACGTTTTCATTGCATTTAAAACAAATCTTAAAGAACAGGAGTGAGTCTCTTGTGAATGTCGTGAATGGGGATCTCCCGAGCTGCCAGTAAAGATGCCTAATGATCTTTGAAAAAAGCGCGAAATTCCTGCGTGATATGGAGCCGAGTGAATGAAGCGAGAGGCGTTTGTGGGTAAAAGCGGCGAGGTAGGTGGTGGGTTGACGCCTCCTTCACTGTTTTACACACAAGCTGAGCACACCAAGTGGTTCTGGGAGTGTGAAGGGGACGACAAATGAAAAGAGCACAAGAATAAAGCAGAGAAAAGCAAGGCATCTTTGTCTGTCTGTCAAATTGGGCTACGGTGGAGTCGTTCTAATGATGATGAGAGTTATAAGCACATGGCAGAGTTCAGATTACCCCACAGCAGTTTCTAATGGATTTACAGCCCTTTTAGTTAGCTGTGTTTAAGGAGCGTTATTTTGATCACCGGGTCCAGACTTGGACTGCAGTTGGACGTCAAGGTTTGCAGGGCATGTCCCTCAAATACACAGACTGCAGTTCTCAGTTTCTTAAGGAGCACATGCTGCGTTCATGTGCTCAGAAACGGCAGCACCTCCCTCAGAAACCTGACCCTTCCTGTCCTGATCGATATATCCTGAGCCGTGGATGATGTCGTGACATCAGAGAGCCTGATGGAACACGACCCCGCGTGCCACCTCTCCAAACCCACACACACACTCTTAACCACTAGTGTTCGGACCGACGGAGACCTACACTGAACCCCACAAATGTTCTTTGGGAAGAATTGATGAAAAAACAGGTTATCCTTTATTTTAAGGTATCCTTGTTACAGTTTCACTATACATCTCAGTACTGAGTAATATTAATTACCTACAGTGGTGGCCAAAATTGTTAGAATACCTAACAGATCTGAAAATATTGACATTTTTTTTTGCCTCCAAACATGTTTTCATTTCATAATGTTCATGAAACATGCAGGTGGTTGCTCTGAGCACAACAAATATCAAATAAAGTGAGTATCTCACTTTTAACTTTAATATTTGGTATGTCCACCTTTTGCAGTGATTACAGCAGCACATCTCTCTGAGCATAGTGTCAGTATATTTCCTGAGAACTTCAACACTAATGTTATCCCATGCCTTCTGCAGCTCAAGCCAAAGGCTTTTCTTTGAATCTACAATAGATCTGTCCAGTTTATTTCCCAGCTTGCCACGAATTTGCTCGATGGGGTTGAGGTCCAGACTTTGAGGGGCCGGTCCATCATTTTTAATGTCCAGGTAGTTCCGGCAATAGTTTGTTTTATGAGTATTGTCATGGCCAATTCAACAAAAACAACTGAAACCTCTTAAATATGCCAAGTGTTCTAATCATTTTGGCCACCATTGTACATGTACTTACTATATGGTTAGCGTTAGGATTAGGGTTACTTGCATGTCATTATGCATAATAAATTGTTATTATAATAGTAAGTACATGTAACATTTGTAACAAGGACGCCTTAAAATAAAGTGTTACCAAACAGCATTTTCAGAACTAGACTGGTCAATCCTTCTCAGTTAATGAGGAAGAACATGCTCGCGTTTGTTGTGAGTATCACTACGGCTGTGATTTAGCTGTATACACAAGGCAGCACTTACTGCAAGTGTGAAAATGCTCAGATATTTTGATACGGAAATTAATAATGAATGACATTACACACACAATATGGCTAAATAATTTATTTCTGCAACACAGTCAAGTGGAGTGATACAAACAGCGAAAAGTCCCAGTGCTGTTGGCATTCTTTCCAAATCCAATCAGATTTGAGGGCCGGATCTAACTGGTGTCTTTATGTCAATGACTGTGTATTTATTCTAGTATGTAAGAGTTCAGTGTGAGATCTCAGCACTTATACTCATAAATTATACTCATAAAGACAGACTTACTGTGAGATGCTGGAAGAGCCATGCCCGCATAATGTTGGTTGCGACTTTGGGGAAGATGCCCCGTTTTTTCTGACGCTTTTTGTCCTTGTCTGGATCGTCGTCGTCGCCCGTGCCGGGTGAGGCCACGCTGTTGTCTAAACCATCTCCTGGACAAAATGAGAGCTTTTAAGAAACGCGGCACACAATCTTACACATTAATATTACACAAACTTACAGAAACCCTAAAAGACAAATTCTTATTTTGCTTGACATCATGCAGGACGGTTGCAAAGACATAAGCTGCAATGTGATAAACACAAATGCACAACCCTGCAGCCCCTTCCCTTCCTGCACCTCATTTGCATATCACATCTGACACTCCTGTGCTTATGTCCATCAGTGTCCGTCTTGTGCATGTGTGAGTGCAGCTTGGGTCTCTTCATAACCTACTTCCCAGACTTATTTTCTTTCTCCTCTGCCATTAATTGTGCATTAGCAAAAAATGATTTACTTTTAAAAGTCAGTTATTTTTTCTTGGCCTTGGGCAAAAATGCCTTGAAAGCCTTCCTTCAGGGCATCTAAATTATGTATCAGAAAAACTCCTGCGCTACACTGCGATATTCTACAAATTTACACTTGCATGTCTCTCTGTTTTTGGGGAGACATCAATCACGTGCACCTATATAAGCAATAATCACGCATTAATATTTCAACTAATCACTTGAAAAAGGAAGAAAGAGAACAGATCCGATGGGTGGCGTAATCAAATGCAAAATACATGAAGAATACAAGGACAGTTGAAAGCCTTTCCTTCCCCTCTCTGTTTTAATCTATTATTTTTCTCTCTAGTGCTGTTTTATTGCCCTCGCCATGTGGATCTGTGCTAATCTGGAAGTAACCTCACAGCAAACGCCTGAAATTCACACTCATTCAAACTGCAAGTTCAGAGACACTCAGAACAACACTGGACCGGTGTGGTGGTCAAACACAGGCCAAACGGAGCACAAGTTCTGGCGTTTGCTCTAATGACATCACTGGAGAAGGTCTGTGTGTGTTTGGGAGTGTAAACTCATCTTGTTGTGGTGTGTTATGAGTGGACCACAGCAAGCAGTCCAGGCCAAAAGGTGGCCAGATTAATTTTATTGACGTTTCCATTTTCACTGCAACACGATAGCCTCCTGCTCACAGCGGCCGGAGCGACCCGCATGTATTTACAGACTGACCTGTCGCTTCATTACCCTACAGCCCCTGACCGCTCGGGGTGAAACCAGACGCCCCTCACACACACACACTCACAGAAACAATCACTGATAACCAAATCTATATGTACACAAATCAAACACACACTCACGTCTAGAGATCAGTGTGTGTTCAACAGATCTAGAGTAAATCAAGTACATAATGCAATTTAATGACAGAGAATGAAATGTACACAGCATTGCTGAAATGCAGTGGACATTCATTTTATATTCATTCACATTCATTCACACATAAAAATGTCATTATCCTGTGTGTACATTTGAGCATTGATAACAGGGTGTGTTTTTAGCTGATACCAATAATCTATCCAAAAATCAGCCAATAAACTGGTCATTATATATCACACTATAACTAGTGAAAATATGCTCACACACATGACAGTAAGTCAAAGGAGTGGAAATAATCAAAAAAATGATGCAATGGGATTAGTGGCATGGAACAAAGACAGACAGAGAGAGTGAGAGAGAGAGAGACAGAGGCAGAAGAAAAGAAAAGAAAAGAAAAGAAAAGAAAAGAAAAGAAAAGAAAAGAAAAGAAAAGAAAAGGGCAAACTTGCTCATTACATGTGAAGCTGCTAATCTACATGGCCCCCCCGCTCACTGGTTAGTGCTGCAGCGCCGCAGGGCGAATCGTCCCAAACACTAATGGCCTCTGACTGTTCCCTGGCAACTCTACCATTTGAACCTGTGCGGATGTGAACTCCAGCACAAAACATGAGGACGACACGAGGAGAAGAGGAGAGGGGGAAGGGGAAGTATCCCATCATGCACCTCTGAGATGGGGGCAGATGAGGGGGGGGCTATTAGGAGACGCCCAAAGGCCTCCGGGAGACGAGGTGCTGCAGTCTCGCCCCAGGCTCTTTTGGAAAAGCAGTACCCTTGGAGAAGGAAAAAACATGCCCTCTCTCTCTCTCTCTCGCTCTCTCTCTCTCTGCCTCTTTCTGGCTCAAACGTGACCACTATGTACACTATGTTCACTCTTGAGTCTGTAGAGAGACAGACAGTGTGTGTCCACATTAAACTGGATCCCACTGACCCACATAAAATAGACAACAGCAAAAATGACTGTAAAAAGCAGACTAAAGTTCAGTTTCTCACCATTAAATACTAAATACAATACTAATTATTAAATATGGATCTGCATATCAGCCTGGGTTCCTGGCAATTGATCAACCGAATGTTACAGTGATGTTAAATCCTTATTTATATATTACAGTTATAATATAGTAAAGTATATATATATATATATATATATATATATATATATATATTAGAAGTCAATTCTATTTGTACAGCTTTTCACAATACACACTGTTTCAAAGTAGCTTTACAGAAATTCACAATGTCACAATTTTCAATCTTATACTCACTTAAAGAGCTGAATGACAGAATAATGTCCAACACCCTGCAGCTCTGACTATATTCGCTATATAACATGACCTCAAGAATCACATTGCTGAATTATTACAACAGAAATTTACATAGCCGATTTGGCTTAATTACACACACAAAAAAATAAATAAAATAAAATTCTAACATCTAAACTGTTTATATTTAAGTCAAAAATACTATTTAATATTACTGAATTAACCTAAACACATTCATTTGTATCAACAAACCAAATTTTATGGCTTAAATCAGGTAGAAATAGCTCATCAATATAATAATTACAAGTTAGCACATTTTAGATTGTAGGCAAGACGTCATGTTCTGTAGACGCTGAAGCAGAACAGTTAGTTTAGAGTTGAGCACTAGATTGAAGCTGTGCTGATGATTATATAACACATGTGATCACAACAACTGCAATGAGAAAAGAGTTAAAAGGCAAATTAAGTGGGCTGAAGCGCTTCACATTTTCCAGCCTGTCTCGAAGAGAGTCAAAGTCACCGTTTAGTTTGGCTCGGACATTTGTTTCAGGCTAATGGGGCATGAACGTGGAGGCAGTGCCATCAGAGGCTGAGCTTAAAGACACTAATTACAGCCTCCTGCTGAGACGCCGTCCACAGCACTGTTCCTGCTCCTCATGGACCGAGCTGAGGGTGCTCTCGGAGGAGAGCAGTGATCCGGACCCTAAAACCCTAACCCTAACCCTAACCGCTGCACTCACCCGTAAACATAGACCGCACACCTCAGCCCTGCACACAACCTGTCTACTCATATATTTACTAGCCCTCACATCCAGAGAAGTGTTAACTTTATGCTAATCACTCACCCACTCATGTTTTCATCATATTTAGAGTTTCAGCTTAATTTTCTTCATCATTGATTCAATTCAAAGTCATACTTTTTATGTTCTACATTTTTTCAACACAGACTAGCAGCAGAATTAATAGACTAGTCAACCTCTTTCCCAAAAGCATACATGAGCAACAGTTCATTTAGCTCTGAATAACCTTCACACACATCTGCACAAACACTCATGTCCTCGGACAGCTGCGCTCTCTCAGTCATTCTCACCATGCTGTTTTCCTGCAGATGTAATGTGCGGTTGTTGGCACTAAAGAACTAAAGCTTCTCTTTTGGTTGTAAATGAAGTGGAATAAAATGCTTTAATTAGACGTCTGTATGAGGAAGCAGCTTAATAACACACACACACACACACACACACACCCGCACACATACACACACACAGTCAAGTCAGTGTCGTCCCAGGAATGCACTGCAGCACTGTTTGGCTCATGCTTGGAACCAGAGGCATCATGGGAAATCTTTTTTAAAAACCTTTATCAAACCGACCTCCCGAATGACAGGAGAAAGTAAAAGGAGCATTAGCGTTCAGAGGTTGAAGATGGTAATCATATGCCAACAGTGTTTCAGAAAAGCAAGTGTGAAGCGCTTTAGTAATTACACGTGTAATTAACCTGCTACCTGTAATGGCAATTATCTCATTACATCATAAACAGGGCCTTGGAGGGACCACGTCTGATCATAGCGCTGCATTCCCGCCGCCCCTCATCTCGTCTCTTCATTAGTCTGCTAATCAGTCTGATGAGTTTATGAGACATTAAGTGCTGTGGCTGTTTCCTGCATCTCTTAGCTTCTGGCCCGTGTGAAAGACAATCACAGGGAAACAACATCCCGAGAGACGGTTTAAGGAAGCTACGCATGAACCTATGCTGTAAGGACAACTAATTTAACACTAATGCAAAAACAGGCACAGATGCAGGGCAGAAGCACAGTTCCCAAACATGTTCCTGGAGCACCACCAACACGGCACATTTTGCATGTCTCTATAATCAGTCACACCTGGATTCAACTCATCAACTCATTAGTAGAGACTCCAAGAGCTGAAATGGCTGTGTGAGAGATAGGAGACGTGCAAAATTTGCAGTGATCCTTAGGAACCAGGCCTGGTTCTGCGGGGGTGCTAGAAAAACGAAATCAACAGCACCCTCAGAGAAAGCTGTAATAATGGCATTTCATTGCATATTTGGCAATCTATCCAGTGCATTATGGTTTGCGCTCTGGGAGATCAGCTTTTATTTGCAGAATTTGAGCAATGTATCTCACAGATATATCTGCTTATTTCTTGAACGGAACAGCAGATCAGTTAGAATTACATTAAGTTAGAATTATTTATATATACATAAATAATTATATATATAATAATATATATATATATTATATATAATAATATATATTATTATATATATAATAATTATATGTGTATATATATATATATATATATATATATATATATAATAATCGACTGGATTGCACAGATACTATTTGAACTGAACTGAACAGGACGATGACATCACTGAATCAATGACAAACTGACTTTAACTGGAAAATTGGGCGTTTATATTATCCTCATGCAATATCAACACACTATTTTCCTGTTTAATACTGTAAAGCAGCTTTGACACAATCTGCATTGTTTAAAGCACTATATAATTGATCTGACAGTCACTGCAAGAAGAACTGATACTGGTGAACGTGTGATGCCTATGAGTGTCCACCTTAGAGTCTGGTGAAAGGACTGAAATTCACACACCCACGACAACCCAAGCACACTCCAGCTGCCCCTAAACACACCTCAACACATGCTACATGCCCCACAAACCAATCACACACTCTACACTCTTCCTGCAGACTGTCATCCAAATCAAATGACAATAATTGGCCCCAGAGGTTACTGAGGTGCATCCAAGTCTATTCTCTCTCTCTCTCTCTCTCTCTCTCTCTCTCTCTCTGTCTCCAGTCAGTATCAGCACGCACTTGTATTACGACGGAAAGCAAATAATCAAATAATGACTGCGCACATGAGAGCCACTGGAGGAGCCGCAGCACTTTCACACTGCAGTCATTACAGAGTTAATTACTAAGATAATTACTACAGCAAATTACATCAATTTTCACCAAAACAGGATTTCTATGGCCTGTAAGCGTGACATTATAAACCACACAAACCAAGAGAAAGACTGAAACAAAGCTGTGCAGGACTCAACTTCACTCACTCATCAAAGTCCTGCCCTGAACCACTATGAAGATCACCAAACCTGCATTTATGGAGATTCTCCACCCTCAATTGCACTTCAGACTAACACAGACCCAGCAGACACCTTGGAGTTATACACAGAGAGCTGGGCATCAGTGATAGGCTTTCAAGGACTGTTAGGCCACGAGACACGAAGAAGCTGAAGAATAAAAGGTTCTACACCAACAAGTCAACCATCAGATCGTGGGCTCCATTCGGCAGGCCTCTCTCATCAGCCGTCTGCCCTGAACTTTTGCTTACAAATGTCCTGGAGGCACGGAACAAAGCAAGCAGAACTGATTGCTTCACCGCGGCCCCACTCCGTTCCGCTGAGTCTCGACTCTGTTTGGCTTCCTAATGAGCTCACTAAAAACTCAATTCATCACCCATAACCCCTTCTCAACCCTACTTGAAATGCAGTTTGGAGGAGTGCTCAAGGGTGAGGTGGGGGTATCGGTGATGGGGCGGGCCATGGACGGGCGACAGTTCAGTCCCTTTCACTTTAGGAATGTGTGCCTCTTTCCAGCAGCCCTACAGCAGATATTTCCACATTAATACCCTTCCTCATCCCTGGGACAACTGGAATTTGGTGGGAAGGGAATGTGGCAGAGGGGTTCTACGCAGATGGAGATACAGTTTAAAAAGGCAGATGTGTGTGTGAGAGAGAGAAAGGGTTGTGTGGGGCGTAAAGTCCCTGAGTTCCTCATTACACGCGGTCAGAGCGATTCCTCAGGGCACCTGAGCTGAAAGCAGGAGATTAAAGCATTGATGAAGCCTCTGTTTAAAATGCAGCTGTTTTATTCTGCTTTGGTAATTAATTCTTTTTCCGATAGCATATTGATTAAGCGCATCCCCTGATGAAGTTCAAACTGTGAAGAGCCCCCCCCCGCCCCCCAATGGGCCTTGGCTACCTCATCGCAGAGTCAATGAAAACTTCCTCTGATTCTCTCTCGCACGCACATGTGCAGTTTGCTGTCATAAATTAGTCAGCATTCTGTTGGCCGCAGCTGTCCACTGCTGCGCTGTTCTGCTGTCTAGGGCTGGGTATCGCCAACTATCACCTTGATACGACTCTAAAACTGTGTGTGAGTGTGACTGAAAAAAATCTGCATGATCTTATTCATATTATTATCTATCCAGACTAAGTGAGTAAATGTATCACGATACGTCAACACGCACAAACAAGAGAGTCCTCCTGTAGCTCAGAGATGCTGTTCACCGTTGGGAACACCTCCAGAGTTCACGTGTGCGTTCTTCTCTGCAACAACTGTGAGCTCCCATCAGCCCAGCAGCCCCTCTGGGGACCCAACTATAGAGAAATCAGATACCGCTTTACAAGAGCAGGAGAAGCTTGCGTCTTATCCAGACACTTCTACCGGCTCCTTTACAAGTCAATAACCGCGGCCCACTGTCCTTCCCACAGTCAATCCCACTGTTCAAAATAATGAGCAGAACAGCATTAATGGAGGGAGAGAGAGAGACTTGTGTTAATCAGTCGGTGATGAGTTTTCTATCGACTGTCTCTTGTGTTTTAGGTAAACTCAGAAACTCATTTCATTCAAGCATGGTGCATTCAGGTGAACTTCATCTTAATGCCAAAAAAGTGTCCCAGCAGAGCTGAATTCACCTTACTTACTCATTGGAGAGGCTCAGCCATGCTGCATTTGAAGCAAGATTGTCATTCTTAACCAATGTTACTCCAGCATCCGTGGAGATTGTAACGTTCATCACTTGAGTCCTCCATTGTTCCTTTTAAAACAGAGATGGAAAACGGTTGCCTGGCATACGGCGTTTAAATTAATTCATTGCACCTCTGAATTTGTCCAAAAACACATCTCAAATCTACCAGCAGCTTTATGTCTGTCTGCTTCTTCAAAGCTGTTATCTGCTTTGCTTTTTGCCCTCTGTGTATTTTTATCTGTCTCACTCTTTTTTGGCTTTTTATTGATTTTTCAATTTTCTCTTCCTGTAAAATCTCAACAGCAGATGCAGCCGTTCCCCTAAAGCTCCCAAGCGGAGGCAACGACTTCAACCATCAGGAAAATCAAAGGCGGCGAGTAAGAGAGAGAAACAACAGCTTCTCTTTGGCGTAATGCACGTGTTGCACACATCGAGGAAAGAGGCGAATTGGGTGGAAGCGGACCGCGTTCTGACCCAGCGACCCCAGCGAGGTGTAAGCGGCCCGACAGAGCACGAGATGAACCAAGACGAGACGGCAAAGATCTCCAGCCAAAGGTTGATCTAGCCGCAGCCGCCGCCTCCGGAACCATCGGGAACGCGACTCATTTACCGCGCAACGATGCGCTTGGACGCCGGCCCACCCAACAGCAGGTGCTGTAAACAGCGGCTCCTCATCAGGCCAGCGTAACCTCTCCAGCACTGAGCTGCTCTTTACTCATAAAGAAGGAAAATGATCTCATGGGCATCTGAGGAACACAGACCGCGAGGCCTTTGAGGAAGAAACAAAACCGTTCTGACGCGCTTCAGCTGGCTTTGCCTGTCTCCCTCTTGTTCTGTCTCTCTCTCTGTTTCTTAATAGCACTGGAGTTTGTCCTGCGGGCCGTGTGAGGGCTAAAGGCAGCATTCCCTCACTTCAGAGCGCTTCTGAGGGTCGGCGGGTCGGAATCGCAGATGTCTCCCGCAGACAGTTGGTTGTCTGAGGACCGCGGCCCAGCGAGAAACACACAATGCAGGCCTGACCCCGCAACACCGCTAAACACAACATGTTTTTTTTGTCTTGTTTGGTTTTGTGCTTTGTCTACACTTGTGTTTTCCCTCATGACTAATAAAGCTTTTCCACTGGAGGATGTCGAATGTGGAAAATCGGTTGCTATCGCAAGATGCCATTGTTTGGTATTACATTTCAGACATCTAAATGGTCTCTCCTTGAACTTCCTCCAATTGTTTCAAGAGATTAAGTCATTCTAGTTCTGAGGGGACGAGGAAAGATGCTTTCAAGAGGAAAAAGAGGGAAACAGTGGACAGAATGACTTCACGAGGAGAATGATGAGTATTGCTTTGCCGCTGCAATTAAAACCAAATGGAACCAAAAATGGTCCTCATGGGAACATGCGTCTCAGGAGTGATAAAATCAAATTAACTCTAGTTTCTTAATTCATACTTCTGGAATGATTGCGAATGATTCACCAGTGCACAAAGAAAAAAACTCCAAACGATCACCCAGGTCATTTAAGTTTCACAACTGAGTCCTCCACAATTTGAAAGTGAAAGTGAAATTAAACCGACGTGTGGCCAAGTATTGTGACCCATACTCGGTATTTGTGTTCTGCATTTAACCCATCCAAGTGCACACACATGGCAGACAGCCAATGCTGCGGCACCTGGGGAGCAGTTGGGGGTTCAGTGCCTTGCTCAAGTCATGGTATTGAAGGTGAAGAGAACACTGGTTATTCACTCCCCCACCTACATTCCCTGCCAGACCTGAGACCTGAACCCACGACCTTCAGGTTACAAGTCTGACACACTATCCATTAGGCCACAACTGCCCCTAAATTCTGATATGAAAGACCCACTCAATTGCAGAAGAATAAAATCCTGCCTTACATTTTATTTCATGGTTCACTATGTAATATACATTTCAAGATCAGAGGAAATGGAGCATTTAGAATTCAACAGCCTTAAAACATGGGAAGTGTGTAATTGGAGCTACTTGAACAGACCAGAAGGCAGTGTTTGAACAGCAGCCTCATTTCCTCATTCTTTTTTAATGATTTATGTGTGTTTGTGTGTGCGTGTACGGGCCTCTATTCTGAAATTGATAACACTCTAAATGAATTATCATGATGCATAATGAGCGTTATCTCGGCCTCCTCCCTGAAGCCCGCAGCCCTGCGTGGCACGTTGATTTGTTTTGTTGCACATTAGCCTCTGTTCTTCTAGAGAGCTCACCGCTCCAGGCATGCAAATAAGAAATTATCCTTGCTGACTAACACTCCTAATACCTCCTTAGGGTAATTAGAAATTATTAGACGGCTGCCTCCAATAATGAAAGCTAATAGCACTAACCCGCGTCAAACCCCTCCATCCCTGTCTCCTCAAACGGAACGTCAGGACGGTGCGCTCTACACGCGGATGGACGGACGGACTGGCGCTCTTCCCCGACACGCTCCCCCGTGCTCGACGACTCATTATGGCACACGAGGGAGCGGAAATCAGACTATAAAATGAGCTTATCTGCAATAATGCCCAAAAAGATTTGCATAAATACGTTAGTGGTGCTTGGGAAGGCAGCATCGCTTTCTCATCCACCCACTCGTTCGAGAGATACCTGTAGGGCATCGGCGCTGTGACGCGCTTCAGAGACCACACCGCAGAGTGCAAGCCCTTCTTGAACATTCTGGGTGTTTGGAGGGAGGAGATTGCGGGTGGGATTAGGGAGGGGAGGGACGTAAGGCCCGTTGGACAAACACAATATAATGGAGGAGGAGAGGTTAATGCCCAGATAAGTACACCTTCAATAGGAAAAATGAGCAGGTGGGCCTGGCAGTGGAGATGTGCACAGGAGTGCTTCTCAACAATGAGAGCCAACATACAGATGTAAACAAAAACTTCCTTGCGATCAAGCATTGGAATTTATGCCAAATGCATAAAACCTTGTGTAGTTTTCTTGATGGTTTTTCAGGATAAGGGTGTCACACAATCTGTCAATGTTATAATTACTATTAATCATGCATAATTACATGTAAGTAACCTTAAGCCAAACCTTAATGCTAACCCTAACCATATAGTAAGTACATGTAGTAAATAAATTTTACTCATTATTAAAAGTATAATTACAATGTAACAAGGAAACTAAAATAAACTGTAACCTAGAAGTATTTTCTCATCCCTCTATTTGTTTTGCTATCCTAACTACAAAATGCTTGATTATTTACAGTATACTATGTTTGTCTATAATTGTGTTATTCCTACTGTCTGAGACCCATCTGAACAGACCTGAGACACATTTTTGGGTCACAACCCACTGGTTGAGAAGCACTGCTTTAGACAGCACTGGCCTTGGTAACCCCTCGCCGGCACAGTAACAGGGGTCAGAGTCTCATGAGAACAGAACCACTCATGCCATCCAGGGAAAACCGCACTGGAGACTAGTGTGATGGGATTATCACCTCTTAAGGGTGACTTTTTGGCTGACCCCTCAGGCACAGTGTGCTAAAACAAGAGCCCACAAAACACTCAGTGCAGCAGCGGCGTAGTTTAAAGGGCCAGCGGAAATAAAGCTGCTAGAATTGAGCAGGCATGGAAGGTATTCCCTTGCTTTCCTTAATCTCATTTCTCTTCTGTCTGTGAGGTTTACTGTGCTTGATATTTGTCTGCAACTGTCACAAGCAGTGTTTAATCGTGATCCACATCCATCTGCGGTCACACTGTGCTGCAATACAGATGATACAGATGTGACTGTACTGCGGGGACCAGGGGTGCAGAGGTCCAAAACATCAAGGCTGTTTCAGAGATCGAACACTTCTCACAAACAAGCATGCTAAATAGGAAAGATGTGATTGTTGTTGATGTTTTCCAACATGACATGGATAACTTTAAAGCTTTTAAAGCACAGAAATTATTAAAGATAAAAAAAAATATATTGCAAAGAATTGATAGTTACATAGATCTGCCTAAAATCAACCCAAGAGATATGCCTGCTTTCCATCAGCCTGTCTGTGAAGCAAGACAGTTTGTGGGTCAGTATTGAGTTTAATGAGCTGATCTAGAGATCTAGCAAACTCCAAACTCCAAAAAACAAAACAAAACAAAAAAAAAAACATTTTTTACACACACATATATGTTCAAGAAACACACAACGAGGGTCCTTGTGAAATTCTGTTTGTGTGTCTGAACTTTTACCTTTTTTTTTTTTTGTCTTTCTTTCTATGGTATAAATGTTAACATTATAGAAAAGAACAATGTCTGAAGAGAAAAAAAAGTCTCAGGTCAGACTTGCCACAAAAACTCGGCACACAAAACCCCAAATCTCACATGTGTGTGTGTGTGTGTGTGTGTGTGTGTGTGTGTGTGTGTGTGTGCGGAAGGTCTCAGTGCCCGAGGGGCACAACTAATATTTCACTTTCCTAAAAAACTGCTCTGGAAAAGGGCAGAAGATTCCTTCTCATCACAGCCAGTGTAATGAAATCTCTCAGCTGCTTCCAGCAAAGTGAACTGATGCTGAACAGAAAGAATGTGTTTGACCGGATGACACTGAACACACTCATGTGTGTAAAGATATACGATGGTCTGATAGCTTCATTAACTCATTAACACTGGACAGACACGCTGCTGTCGTCAGTTAGCAGTGATTGCACACAGACTGAGATGGATGGATCCCTCTGTAATGGCTGATGTTAAGTCAAGTCAAATGTATTTGTGAAGTGCTTATCACAATACACATGGCTTCAAAGCAGCTTTACAGAAAATCATGATGTTGTCTGTATAAGTGCAAAGAGAAAGGGATGGGCAATATGACCACATTTAACGATTTTAAAATGTTATTAAGTTTTAGTGTTTAGTTTTTTTTTTTTTTTTTTTTAAGAGAAATGTTGCCCTGGGAATTGGCTGAAATATAATATTTTTATAATTTTCTTTATAATTATTTATACATTTCATTTTATTTGAGTTAATGTTTATTACAATTTATGTTATTATGAACAGACTAGTACACTTATCAGACTGATGAATCACAATAAAATATTTCACAATTAATGTTTTAAATGGTATTGTGAATTTAGAAAACAGAAGGAAACTGGACTAATCTATGATTCTTCACACAGTGAGCAGCTCTTCAAATGTCCTCGACGCACTTCATCTGTGAGGACATTTCAAAGCATTTGACCCTCAGAAGTACAGACAATCACACACTTGAATGTATATTAGAACAATGCTGTGTAAGCGTATGTTCAAACCAGCACAATAATCCAGAGTCCATCTTATCCAAGCTTGTTACCTGTCTGTGTCTCTCACAGACTTTTCAGAACTGTCCCAAAATCTTTTTTTTAGGAACTCAGGCTTGTCCTGTCTCGTGTATGTGTGGACTGGGTGCTGAGACAGAGTGAGTTCTTCAAGCGTGAACATAATTGAAAGAATGTGAGAAATGAGGCGTCTGTTTTGCTGGACGGGGTGAAAGGTCACGGCGCGCTGCAGGATGGCTGCATTACTGCACCAGAGCACCACATCTCTGCCTCCTCAGGATATATATATTTAAATTTATTTATTTATGTATGTATTTATTTATGTATTTATGTCTTTCTCTGTTCTATCACTCTCTGTCCTGTCTTTCTCTCTCTGTCCTGTCTTTCTCTGTCCTGTCTCTCTCTGTCCTGTCTTTCTCTGTTCTATCACTCTCTATCTATTCTCTCTCTCCGTGTTGTCTCTCTCTGTCCTGTCTTTCGCTAACTGTTCTCTGTGTCCTGTCTTTCTCTTTCTGTCCTGTCTTTTTGTTCTATCACTCTCTGTCCTGTCTTTCTCTGTTCTTTCACTCTCTGTCCTGTCTTTCTCTGTTCTATCACTCTTTGTCCTGTATTTCTCTCTCTGTCCTGTCTCCCTCTGTTCTATCACTCTCTGTCCTGTCTTTCTCTGTCCTGTCTCTGTCTGTTCTATCACTCTCTGTCCTGTCTTTCTCTCTGTGTCCTGTCTTTCTCTGTTCTATCTCTTTCTGTCCTGTATTTCCCTGTCCCGTCTTTCTCTGTTCTATCACTCTCTATCTAGTCTCTCTCTCTGTGTTCTGTCTCTCTCTGTCCTGACTTTCTCTAACCGTTCTCTCTGTGTCCTGTCTTTCTCTTTCTGTCCTGTCTTTCTCTGTTCTATCACTCTCTGTCGTGTCGTTCTCTGTTCTATCACTCTCTGTCCTGTCTTTCTCTGTCCTGTCTCTGTCTGTTCTATCACTCTCTGTCCTGTCTTTCTCTCTCTGTCCTGTTTTTCTCTGTCCTGACTTTCTCTAACCGTTCTCTCTGTGTCCTGTCCTTTCTCTTTCTGTCCTGTCTTTCTCTGTTCTATCACACTCTCTGTCGTGTCGTTCTCTGTTCTATCACTCTCTGTCCTGTCTCTCTCTGTTCTGTCACTCTCTGTCCTGTCTTTCTCTCTCTGTCCTGTTTTTCTCTGTCCTGACTTTCTCTAACCGTTCTCTCTGTGTCCTGTCTTTCTCTTTCTGTCCTGTCTTTCTCTGTTCTATCACTCTCTGTCGTGTCGTTCTCTGTTCTATCACTCTCTGTCCTGTCTTTCTCTGTCCTGTCTTTATCTATCGCTCTCTGTCCTGTATTTCTCTGTTCTGTCTCTCTCTGTCCTGTCTCTCTCTGTTCTATCACTCTCTGTCCTGTCTTTCTCTGTCCTGTCTTTATCTATCGCTCTCTGTCCTGTATTTCTCTGTTCTGTCTCTCTCTGTCCTGTCTCTCTCTGTTCTATCACTCTCTGTCCTGTCTTTCTCTGTTCTATCTCTTTCTGTCCTGTATTTCTCTGTCCTGTCTTTCTCTGTTGTATTTCTCTCTATCTAGTCTCTCTCTCTGTGTTCTGTTTCTCTCTGTCCTGTCTTTCTCTAACCGTTCTCTCTGTGTCCTGTCTTTCTCTCTCTGTCCTGTTTTTCTCTGTCCTGTCTCTCTCTGTTCTGTCACTCTCTGTCCTGTCTTTCTCTGTTCTATCACTCTCTGTCCTGTCTCTCTCTGTTCTGTCTCTATCTGTCCTGTCTCTCTCTGTTCTGTCTCTATCTGTCCTGTCTCTCTCTGTTCTATCATTCTCTGTCCTGTCTTTCTCTGTCCTGTCCTGTCTCTCTCTGACCTATCTTTCTCTGTTCTATCACTCTCTGTCCAATCTTTTTCTGTTCAATCAGTCTCTTTCCTGTCTTTCTCTGTTCTATCACTCTCTGTCCTGTATTTCTCTGTCCGATCTCTCTCTGTCCTGTCTCTTGTCTCTCTCTGTGTCCGGTCTCACTCTCTGTTTGATTTAGTTTGGGCCGGGGGTTGACCGGATCACTTCGAGGCAGTTCTGCGTGCCGTACCGTAAGTGTGTTAGCCCATATCGACCAGCTGTTACTGGATCCAGTGTGAGAGAGTCGATAACTGCAGCGAGGACAACAGCTCACTGGTACTTATGACTTCAGCGTGATCAATAACACTCTCCTCTGCTCCATCACACACAGATGCACAATGGATCATACACTATATTATATTTCTATTATATATTATATATTGCTATATCATTAGTAGGCTATACAGTTTTCATACTGATCTAATGATATTTTAGCACCTAACCCTGAAGGGCCTGTTCGCACAAAGAATGATAACTTCAGTGATAACTATAAAGTTTTGTTACTTTTATAATGGTATTTTGGCACATAATCATGATTGGTGTTTTGGATTTAAGACATCCGAAGTGCACACACACAGAGCAGTGAACACACACACACACTGTGAACACACACCCGGAGCAGTGGGCAGCCATTTTATGCTGCGGCGCCCGGGGAGCAGTTGGGGGTTCGAGGCCTTGCTCAAGGGCACCTAAGTCGTGGTATTGAAGGTGGAGAGAGAACCTGTACATGCACTCCCCCCACCCACAATTCCTGCCGGCCCGAGACTCGAACTCACAACCCTTCGATTGGGAGTCCGACTCTCTAACCATTAGGCCACGACTCCCCTAAAGTTTTCATTATCACTCGAACTCTAAGAACTCACAGGAACCAGATGAGTCCTCTGCTCAGTCTGACTTTGTGGCAGCATAGAATTAAACCGCTGGTCTCATCTGGCCAGAGGAGAATGGCACACTATCTTGACACACTATTTCCCTGTTAAATACTTTTAAAGCTGCTTTGACACAATCTGTATTGTTAAAAGCCCTATATAAATAATGGTGACTTGACTTAATTTAAGAGAATACGGAATTATGACACAGGGTGATGATTTCATTGGAAACAATTTCAAAAACACTTTCAAAATTGTTTTTTCCAGTTAATGAATGATAAAAAACATCGACAGGATATAAAGCCGCAGAAAGCTTAGAATAAACAGAACGTTATTGTACATTGATGTGTACGCAGATATAATTATCATTATAGTTATTGTCCTTGGCGTGAATGGGCCTCAGCTCTACCCCTCACAGAAAATATTTTGCAGTATTACATTTTAATTAAAACTTTATTATTCTGTTTTCCTCATGGGGACTGTGGGATGTTATTATACAGTGTAGCTGACGTGAGGTTTTACAATCCTAATTGAGGTCACACACACGTGTTCACACTGCATGTCAGGGCTGCATGTGCAGTAATCAGTGTTTGTATCATATCTGATATGGTTCAGTAGCATGATGAAAGCACAGGTACATCACAGGACCCACCTTGCTCGCTGCTGTTGTCTCCACTCTGCGACGCGTGTCCTCCGCTGGAGGGTCCCGGCGTGCCGGCCGAGTGTGTGGACGTGGCATCATCGTGATCTCTCCAGGACGCTGGGTTCTGGAGACCGTCAGAGCGGAACCATCCGTCCATTTTCCCCATCCACAGCACAAAGAGAAAGAGAGGACTCATGAATGAGCTGGACAGTAAACACAGACCAACAAACCCTTCACCATCCTAAAGATTTAAATGCACATCTAAACACCAAGTAAATTTTATTTGTATCGCACATCTCATGATACTCATTACATCAGTGCAGCTTTACAGATCATCAGTTAATGTTTATAATATATTCATGCCTTGTCGTCACATTTAGAAGAACTGGACAGTTATGTGACCTGAACCACAAAACCAGTCATATGGGTTTTTTTTTTTTGATTAAGATTTATAAATAATTTATAAAGCAGAATAAATAAGCTTTCCATGGATGTATGGTTTGTTAGGAGGAAAATATTTGTCTGAGATACAACTATTTGAAAATCTGGAATCTGAGGGTGCAAAAAAATCTAAATATTGAGAAAATCATCTTTAAAGTTGTTCAAATGAAGTTCTTAGCAATGCATATGACTAATAAAAAATTAAGTTTTCATATATTACGGTAGGACATTTACAAAATATCTTCATGGAACATGATCTTTACTTAATATCCTAATGATTTTTGGCATAAAGAAAAATGGATAATTTTGACCCATACAATGTATTGTTGTCTATTGCTACAAATATATCTGTGCATATATATATTAACTGCATATACTTCTGTATATGACTTTATGTATAGAGCTGTGCGATAATATAGTATATATTTTGCAATGATATAAACAACACAATACAAGCTGTCCAACAGTGTCATGACCATCTCAGCATCCTTAATGCAACAAAAACAATGACATGTTATGTAACACTTGTTATAATTTATTCACCTTAATTTTAACTTTCTTCCTTGAAATACAAACAGATGTTTAACAGAATGTCTGAATGAAACCACAGCTGTCAAGAAAAGGCTGTCAGGGAATGAAGTGTTTGTCTGTTCCTCATGCAAAGCAGAACATGGCTTTAGAAGATGTTTAATATAGTGCATAAGTCATATGGACAACAGCTATGATCCTCCCTCATTGACTTTCATTATATGGAAAAGAGCAACTTGGACATTCTGCATAACATGTTCTGTTGTGTTCCTCAGAAGAAAGTAAGTCACACAAATTTGGAACGACAAAAACTTTGCTGAATTCTAACACTCAACTTAAATGTTTGTGTTTTTAGCAGCAATTCACCATTTCCACTGTCACAAACAGCAAACACACTATCTAATCCGACACACACACACACACACACACACACACACACACACACAGTGGTGGGCCGGTTCGTGAGGGCCGTGTGTCATGTGTAAGAGGGCATCTCCTCCTCACCCTTCCTGAGGTTTCTCAGGGTCCGATCGGGCCGCGGGGGAAACAGGATTTGTACTGTACAGGAAGAGCTTTATCTGTGTTACACATAGACGAGCAAGAGGAGGTATTTCCTTTGCCACTCTAGTGAGAAAAAGACTTTACAATCCCACCTCACACACTCATTCACTGTGAAAAACTGTAACCTAAAAATGGCAACAATGAAATTAGCTAGTTTTACTGAAGTCAAAAATATTATTTAAAATCACAGAAGCGAGCATTTGCTGTAAGCTCATTAGAGACAAAGCTCAAGTCTTAATCTGAGAGCAATCGAGTATGTGCGCAACGCACACACACAGACACACACAGACACACACACACACACACACACAGACACACACAGACACACACACACACACACACTCACACACACACACACACAGACACACACAGACACACACACACACACACACTCACACAGACACAAGAGTTCTTATGAGTCACAGTTGTGTATGTCTGCTGTTAGTTCACTACACTAGAACCGAGTCAATCCACATAGTCTACAGACACAATAACACTCATAAAGCTCTACCACAGACATAGCAGTTTTTTTAATATATAAAGTACATTATTATAAATGATTTAGTATTATGCTAGTCCAGTCTTTGCATATGAAACAAGTGATAATGGTTACTCTCAATCCACTTCTACCTACACTATCCTCCAATAAAGGTCTGTTCACACTAAGGATGTTAACTATAATGATCACTATAAAGCTTTAATTATCCTTCCAATTCTATGAGAACAGGAAAGTCCACACCACAACTATAATGTTAACGATTATCATTAGAAACACAATCAGAAATTTTTTTTTCTCCAGCTGATGAAAGACAAAAACACTAACAGCCAATCAGAATCCGTCTGAATTTAAAAAGACTGAGCATTTAAAGCAACAAAACTGCAGTGCCACTTACAATAAACAGAAAAAATATTGTTCATTAGTGTGGACACTAACATAATTATCATAATAGTTATAGTTATTGTTTTTGGTGTGAAGCAGCATCACAAACCATCTGTGCTGCTCAGACTGTTCAGATCAGACTCAGATGATCAGGGATCGTGTTGGAGATACACTTGAGCTGCTGGAATTCATCAGAAGTATGTTTTCATATTACATCAAATTATTTCATTCCAAATATGATTTATGCCATTTTTAATAACATTTCCCAAACTGTGTGTGAATTGGGCCATATTTATCTGAGATGAAAATCAGCTGTTGTTCATGTAATTGTTTTGTATGGCCACAGCGAAAATGACGTAGGCTCCGTCAGAACATTCACAGCACGTCTTTAGGGAAGAGTGGAAGAAAAAACAGCCGTCTGTGTAATGCAGCTCAAAATGACTGGGTTCTGTTTCCCGTAGCCGAGACGCCCACCGCCGCAAGACAGGCCTAAAAACACACACACACACACACACTCCTGCAGCTCCACTCGAACACAGCCGCAGGTCCGTAAGTGCTGACGGTTACATGTTTCCCTGCGAGCTTCCCAGAGTTCTGCAGCTGATATCCAGTTTCCTCACGCCACTCGGCAGCAAAAAAGCAACAGCCCTTTTCCCACTTATGAATAATGCAGCCGCCCCTCTCTCTCTCTCTCTCTCTCTCTCTCTCAGGCCTCACATCACAACAAAACAGTTGTCAGGGCTCCCAAGAGTCCATTAAAGTTCAAACAAGCTGTAAAGAAAGCGAGTGAGAGACATCGTGTGACCCAAGCGGCTGAGAGAGCCTCCACCCCACCCAGGAAAGAAAGCAGCGAGCATGTGACTATTCCCCATCGCTGCGGATAATTAGGAGTCAAACGCAGCCGCTGCGTGCTCTGCTCTAATTGTGTTAAAGAGCGCCGTTACCAGGCCGCAAACACAGCCCCGGCACAATAGAGCAGATACAGAATAAGATAGTGGGTCGCCGTGTCTCCAGGGGCCGGTCGCACGGGGTCAACGCTGATAATGCAAGATGTAATTAATATAAAAGCCGGAGACAATGTTGGGAAGGAGAGCGGACGATCCACCCCTGACCCACACCTGCCCTGCCAGTCAAACCTTAATTCACAGTCTACACTAGATACCACGCACCTACAGAAAAATGTATGTTGGATCGGGAATGGCTGCGAACACGTAAAAATGACCCATGCAAAACACAAGCGAGTGCATCTTCAGCCCCTGACCTTTCTCCGTGCCTCCTGCACGTCAGATCCACACACAGCTCTGTTGCATTTAACATGTAATTACACCAGCGCTCCCAAAACATGTTAAAGGGACGGTCTGAAGCATCTCAGAATGACTATTCAGAGCGAAACTGCCAATTATCTGACAAGACTGAGAAAGGAGCCTTCGCTGAGCTCGAGTAATTGACAGCCGAGCATTTTAAGAGACGTGACTGAATATTTTTAATGCTCTTCTGTTTGACACAGAAAGGCAAAAACACACCTCACTTGAAAACACTTGAAACACTCGGAAAAAAAAATGGTATCATCTAAATTAAAATATTATTTAACATCTCCAAATCCACCTACATATATCAATTAACACCAACAAAATACATTTTTATGGGTTGAAATAGTTAACAATCGCAGGTTACTAATTTATACATTCTGCATGTAATAAGTTCCTGTCATGAAATCCATATATATTTATTAAACTGGAAAACCAATCCAAATCACTGTGAAGAGAGCAAACCCCAAACACACACTTGTGTCTGAAGCACTAAGCAGAACTGAAGCACAGCAACAAGTGAGTGTGTGTCCAGACCAGATCAGTGATCTGTAGGAATGAACTAGATGACCTGTGAGCTGCGCTCCTGCAAACAGTCACAACAAATCACCACAAAAAAAAAATAAATCAAATAAAAACTTTTACAAAAGAAAACTGGTCTCTAAGCTTATTGCGTGCGACTGGCCATAATATATTTGAGAGAGATCACTACAGCACACTCACAGAAGATATTTCCAGTAAAAAAATGACTTATATTGTCTTACATATTTCTTTATGTATATATTATCAACATAAAAACTACTGACAGCCACAAACAATTAAGAGAACTGTGGGTGCCAAAGGAACATGTCAAAAATACTGTCAACATATTATAAGCTGCACCTATTTTTATTTTATTTTTTCAATTTGCGACAGAATTTATACAAACAAATTTTAAATCAAACTGAAATTAGAATATATATGATTAACTGGTTATTAACAGATTATTCACTAGACAAAGCCAACAGAGAAGGCAGGTGTCACATCAATTATAAAATTGATTTATTATATATATATATATATATATATATATATATATATATATATATATAAATAAATGAGTTGTGCAAATACAAGTACAGCTGTGTTGAATAACATGGATACTTTGATTTAATTTCTAATCTTATTTTTGAATAACTGCAATCAAAAATACAATGGCATCCTGACAAAGGCCTTGTATACTCTGACAGCACTATAAACCACACTCAAAGACAATGCAGCATTCAGTAGTAAATAAAAGTGCCTATATTCACAGCCTACAGCAGGTAGAGAGAGAGAGAGAGAGAGAGAGCACAAGGCATGTCCTTCATCCCCAGCAAAGCAACTTTCACCAAATGATGTAGCCCCAGGCAAAATATATTAAAAATGCATATCAAAGCAGAAAAAAAATGGATGAGAAAGGTACAACCTAAATAAATTTGCATATCCAACTATCAAACTGCTGTCCTCAAACATAAAAAAAGAGTAGAAACGGCAAATAATAAATAGCAAACCCAAGAATGAAAAAACCTCAAGCTTGTAATTTAGATTTGTAATTTAATCGGAGCAGTCATCTGTGTTGTGTTTAGTGCTGAGCTGAACATCAGACCAGTGTGGCGCTTATGAAGCTGTGTGTTTCTCTGTATGTGGAGCAGCATCAGCCCTGCAATCATTTATTCTCATTAAGAAACACAGCCGCACATGCACACTATGCAAATGTGACGTTTGGACTCCAACACACACACACACAAAGTACTCTGCTGCACATTTGAGACATGTACAGTTGAAACACTTTAAATAACTTGCGTGCACAGGAACCCTGGGCCGTAATTTTTGCTCCACACATGTGTATTAGTGTTCTCTTTGGTTGTGGAAAATTAGAAATGTGTGCATCTTTCCACTCCAAAGATATCTGCAAAAGTTTTTTTTTTTTTTTCAAGATAAGATTTTCATTTCACCATGTCCCTCCCACAATGAATAGCTTATTATCCTTTTATGACTGTTAAACTTCACATATATCATTGCAAACATTACTCTGTGCTCTAAATGAAATTAGTGCCATGCAATATCTTTGCATAATATTTTCTAGAGAAAGATGCGAGTATGTCAGTGTTGTACGGTTGAGACGCAGTGTTTAAACTGCACCCAGACAGGTGTCCTATTGCGTCACATGCTGTTTAGTTGTACAGTGTTATGATAATAGGTTAAAAGTCACATTTACACACACGCTATGCAAATTATGTTTAAAAAATTATATTTGTGGTATTTCAGCTGACTATTATTAATTTACATATTTTGAATGAATGAATGTTAAAAGGATAACATGCATTTTATGAAATATACAAGGTGGTAAATACGGCACATATCCTATGTATGCAGTAACAGTTCAATCAGAAAATAGAGTGCACATTCAGAGGCTGTGTGTGTGTACTGTATTACCAACGTTACAGGGACCAAATGTCCCCACAAGTATAATACCAATAAATTCTAACCTTATGGGAAAATTGTGTTAGGTCCCTATAAGGAAACAAGCTTATACAGAATGTAAAAATACAGAAAGGTTTGAGTGATGGGTATAGGTTTAGGGGAAGGTTTATAGAATATACAGCTATGTAAAGGAATAAAATATTCTCTCTGTACAGTATAAAAACCACTACGCTTATGGAATGTCCCTATAATGTTAGAAATACATGTGTGTGTGTGTGTGTGTGTGTGTGTGTGTGTGTGTGTGTGTGTGTATGTGTGTTAGGCAATGAGTGGACTTTATTTTTGTTTCAGTTTGTGTTGTTTTCTATTTACTATTTACATTGTTATTTATACTGTTATGTTTACATTTGTACTGTTTGCCATATCTTTTCTAGTGTTAAATATTTTGTTCCTATTTTGTTTAACTGAATCTGAATTAACTAAAGCAAATAAATAAATCTGAATTTAAAAAAATAAATTGCCCCACTGTAATTTATTACATTCGCAAAAAATGGTTAGCCAGCTTTGGAGCATTATGAATGAGTGTCTCAACTGTTTTAGACAAAAATGCATCTTATGTTTATGAGCTAATTGATGAAATTTTAAACTACTTATAGCTATTATTAGTTTATGATATTTTAGTACATTAGAAATATCATGTGAAAATTCGCTTTATTTCGGCATCTAGATTTTGTGTAGTGATGAGAAAAAGCAGAACGTGTCTCTACTGTACTCAGTACCCCAAACTAATGCTCAGACATATTTAGATATTTATACACACTCCTAAAAAAAAAAAAAAAAAAAAAAAGATTAATAATAATAATAATCCTTCGCCAGCTATTAAAGCTCACAGTGTACCATCTGATGCAAAATCATCCCCTCACACAAACAGCAGTGTTAGTCGATGCAACATGCACAAGTTACCACCAGCTTTTAACTGAAACCCCAGAGAAATCTTAGGCTACAAACCGCGTAAAGAGAGTCTGAATCCACAGAATGTTAAATGCAGTGTCGACTGGCGGCCAGTGTTCAGATGACCAGTCTAATGATGAACCGAACTGACATTCTCGTTTTGAGATTATTATCAAAGCTAGCCCGATAGAGAATCAGCGTGTCTTATCTCTACACTTACAAACACATATTTTACACTAAGTTATTACTAACATTACTTCACTCTAATGCAGTATAGTGAGAGATGGCCCTCAGAAGCCTCAGATCTGCTGCTGTGAACCCCAGACACAGCGCTCCTCACAGGACTCTCGAGGTGAACTACACGACGCGGAAAACTTTCTTTCCCCCAGCATTTCATTTACAACACCGAAATCAACACGTTTAAACACAGCCGCTGTCACTGAACAGCAGAAGCTTCTGAGTCGTCGCTGAATTCACTATAATAGAGCATCGGGCCTGTAAACCGGACTCAAACCTCAGCAGAACTCAATAAGAGACGATTAAACACATCAACAACATCATCATCATCCAAGCAAACTATAGAGAAGCACATTATAAACTTGCCTCTCCAATACTTTAAACAAAATAGTGTGCATGCTCGCATAACACTGAGGCATAGCCTATAAAACAGGTTATAACGACATCACATATCCGTAACAATTATTAATTTGTTTAAAAGCAGTCTTGCGCAATGCGCGATTGCAACATCACAAGATAGCCTACAGACATAATAAAATACAAAAACACAAAATAACAGCTCTACATCAGCTACCAGCACTAAATAGAAATATATATATATATATATATATATATATATATATATATATATATATATATATATATATATATATATATATATATATATTCATACACCGTGTTTGCTCACAAGCCACCACAAGTTCAGAAAAATCGCATGAAACTCTCAGCCAAGAGTCCATTTTACCATTCAATCTGAATTAATAACATCATATCTTATATATTATCCACCATTTGGCTCGTTCACGTTACTTTTTTATGGTATGCCTGCTACATATAATATCCGGCGCAGCAGAGACAATGAACCCGTCCTGTTACTTACATGATCGGCTAAGTTAGTTGAAGATCCCGAGATGTCCTCGTGGTCTGATTTTGAGCTGCCATCCCGTTCATCAATCACTAAATCTATGGGCATTTTTCCTTTCAAACAGCTGATGTACCGATGGCAGAAATTGTCGCAGAGTTCGTGCACTTGAGCAGAGAAAAGAAAAGCTCTGTCAACAGCCGCTCCAGAAAGAAGCACAATTAAAGGACATTATGAGCAAAGGCAGGGAAACAATAGAGAAATTGTAGCGATGCTTATTATTCTCTAGAGACCCGTGCAACAAGTTAATCGACAAAAATAAACGCTACAGACGAACATCACTATAAGTTGTCCGTGAAAATATTTATTTATGTGAAATAAATAAGAATTTTTCTATGTCAAAAACGTGGAAATAAATTAAATAACATGGTTTAAATATCAAATTATGTTCGGAGTAATTTTGTATTATTACACCAAGTAATGCAAAATCTGAATTATTCATTAAAATATTTTACCAAAAATAATAATACATTTCAAAATTGATAACGAGAAGTAAATCCATCCAAATTATTTCTGAAATTAAATCAAAACAAATCAATAAAAGATTACCTTTTCTAGCTCCAAAAGATGAAATCGTAATACTTGTATGGCTTGTATCATCTGTAAAGAGAAACGGACGTCGTTAGCCGTGTGCCTTCTCTGCAATTTAATTTTAATTTTCTTTGCATTATATTTTGCATCGAACAAAAACCTTCTATTCCAATGGAAAAAATGTAATTAAAAAATAAGAAATAATTCAATAATGTGTTTGAAAAATAAAAAGCGATTATTTTTGATATGTAAAATTGCAGGTGAAATTATTGGCCTGTGAGACGTGTTTAAGGGGGTAGATGGTGATATCAGCCCAATAATTGAATTTGAATGCACTTCAAACAGCCCTGTCACCCATCAGATCCCCTCGTATTTACTTTCACTATCTCCAGATCCAATGCAAAAAAAAAAAAAAAAAAAAAAAAAGAGTCAGACTCATTTCAGAGAAGTAAAGTGTGCGGCTGTTCCGAAGATAATCAGTGCTGGAGTGTTATCTTACCAAATTATCCAATTCAGGATTTGAAGAAAATAAAGGTTTTTCTGCGCGGACCTAAAACACACCAGAATGAGAGTTAATAGCAATCGATGAAGATGTGTGCAGAAATTCAGTCGCTAATTAAACTTCAAAATAAGCATTAAAATTGCAGTCGTCGCTAATCTGGTTAAAGTAGAAAACAGTCGCTTAATGTAGCTACTTACAACATCCAAGTGCATTCGTGGAAATATAATTAGCCATCTTAAATGAAAAGGGATCGGCTATTTTTGGCTTGGTTTTAATGCTTTAAATGCGTCTGGAAAGGCTCGAGGTGTTAGATGTGAGGGTCGTGAGTGACCTGTTTGGCGAAGACAGCGATGTCCTCGTTGAAGGAGTCTGAGGAGCACACGTCTCCTCCAGCAACCCCGGGCTCGCGGGGAGTGCATGTGGCCAGCTCACACTTCTCAAAGACCAGAGCCAGCAGAGGAAACAGAGGATGACTGCAGAGACAACAGCGACACGCTAACCTTCAGATCAACTGGCGAAAAAACGAGCCGCGAAACAAAGCAGTAATTCCAAACAGCCTACAACAGTTCAGAAATGACTTCGAAATCAAATGCATTCTACACTCGACGAGAATCGGGTTTCGTAACTTTGTTTTGGGCTGCAGTGATTTGGAACTTAAATGGAATTAAAGCAGCAATCTCCCGTTTATCGTGAAATTATTTTAAACGTGAGGTTAAAGTTTGCACGCCAATTGGTCAAGAAAATAAAAATAAGTAAAAAATAAATAAATAAATAAAAAATGCACACAAATTAATGCGCAAAACAAAATGCAATGCGTGTACAAAACGCCTTACAAAAAAGTATTTTAAAAAATAAATAAAATAAAATAAGTACTAACACCAATTACTTCAAGTTCCTGGGGGAAAAAAGAAGAAAAAAACTATTACGGGAAAGAGAAGCCCGACTGAATGAGCTCTCGGGTCCGGTATGAGTTTGGAACTCACCCGTAAATTTGATCTTTATCCCTCTTTAACACGTCGTTGACAGCTGAGCCCATGCTGGTGGGCATGACGTTGGGATGGGGGGCATGTGTGCCGTAGTGCTGGGTGGCGTGGAGCGGCGGTCCGTGATTCAGATGATGGACCTGCGGCAGCGGCCGAGGCGCGTGAGGATCCCCGTACATACCGACCCCGTCCATGCCGCCGTAATGAGCCAACTCATCGTACTGCAAGAGAAGCAGAGAGTCAGCACAAAGAGCACTAAAACAAAAGGCAAGCCTGCAGAGAAAAGTCGGCTAGCGTGAGGGGAAAGAGAAGAAAAAGTCTGGCGCGAAGCTAAAGTTTGCTGCATATTTGCGCGTAATTACCAAAAACATGGTCAAGTTGTGCTTCCCGAAGCGAGCAAAGCGTCGCGCGCGCGGCGAGTATTCCCAGCCAAGTGCGTCAGACTGAAGGAGAGGCCTGTGATAGATAGTGTATCAGTGGAGGTGAGTGCTGGAGATTTTAAACCTACCCTTTGCGCCATCAGCCTGCGCTCCAATAAACCTCTGGATCTGTGTCGTAGATTGAATTTCCCAGTCCGCTCACAAACTCATGCGCTGCAATAGATCCCCTTTTCCAGCAAACTTGGCGAATTCCTCCTATTCTCCAGAACGAGCGCAGGCATCAGGAAGAGTTTTGCAATTATTCTTCTTTTCCTCTTTGCCCCCCCAGAAAAGAAAAGAAAAAAAAGTCGAGCACCAAACTGAAGGTTACAGCCGGCCCATCAACAACCTGCGTGTAACTAAACTGTCGCGTCTCATGGCTTTTTGCCACTCCAGCTGTCAATCAAAGCCAGAGGTTGTCAAGGTAATGAATGAATGATGGTTGGTGATGATGTTCAAGAGAGGATGAATCTTTTTAGCCCCGTTTTCATCCCACAAGTCCCTGTCTCCTTTATGCCTCCGGTCCGCTTTCTTGTTTTATTACTACAGTAAAAAAAAAGATGAAAAGAGGAGAGTTTGTAAAAACGCGGCGATCTCTGGCGCGGTCTGAGATGAGTGAGTGTCAGTGAGTGTTGGCAGGTCGGCCGCTCGCTCGCTTATAGAACGCAGAGAGTTGAGCTGCGCGCATCGGCGGGAGAATGAAATGACGGAAGCCGGAAGTGGCGCTGAGCACAGCCAGTCCTGCGCGAGCTCCACGCCAAACCCTGCGCGAGAGGCGAGCGTCCAGTGCGCGAGGGGGGAGCCACGCAACTCCGCGCACCGCAGATCCCACTCACATGCGCTGAGAACTACTAGACGTCGCGGCGCGTCGGGCACGCGTCCAAACCTTAAAACTGCGCTTTTAATATCTTTATTGGAAGAAGGAAAGTCATTCCAGCCCGACTTTGCTTAATGCATAACTGATACAACTGCTATCGAGTGTCACGTCCCTTATTTTTTTTTATTTTTCTTGTGCACAACAAGGTTCAAAAAACGCATACTCAGTCGGGGCCCCTTTCAGAATAAAGTAAACTTTTCCACGCGCGAGAAGACAAAACAAAGCTAGGTATATGTTTGGAAACTGTCTTTAGTCCAACAGCATTTGAAGATTGAAATGTGAGCCGTGCATCGCGCGCTCAATTATCAAAGAGCCCCGAGATCATCAATCATTAGGAAGGCCTGAAGTTTCAGAGGAGGAGCAATGATATTGATTGTGCTACAGATGGCCCCGAATACCACAAACAGACCCTTAAAATACTACTCCTCATCAATGATCATATAGCCTGCATCGCGGCACATGTGACATCATCGTCGTATCGACCGATTTTTACATAAATGTCTACATTTCGAGCTCCCTGACTTGTTTTGTTGTCGAAATTAACAATTCACGGCTTAGTGGAGCTGAACTCATGCGGGATCTCAACAAACAAGGTCAATAAAGTGCTCCGCAGACGCCCGAACCACGGGCTTGAGTTCTGATGAAGCAGGCAATTAAAACGGATTTCATAAATGCAACAACTGCTCTGTTTATGACAGAGGGGAGGGAAGACCACGAGGAGAGAGTAGAAGTGAAGGGTACACTGTGCGATAGCGACTGCAGTGGACACAGAGCGCGCGCTGCCTGACCACTGCTTCATCGCGAGGAAGAAGATGAGGACCATCTCTATAGAGACGCGGTAAGTCCATCGCATCCTTACAGAACCGAGTGCGACTGATCACAGCAACATAACACACAACTTTACAAATAATGCGTAGAAGAATCTACTAAAGTCATAGGCTACAATAAATTAATATCTCAAAAAAAAAAAAAAAAACAACAACAACAAAAAAAGGATAGCTCTGTTAGTTCACATTTTCGGTCGATTAAATAAACTGTTTTTATGACGCGTTCGAGCAGGTTTTCAATGTATTAATCCACTGCATCACGGTTCTGCTGCTGGGTCTCACTGAAAACAAACTTTACCGACACACAAAAACACGCTTTCGGCTTCAAAAATGTTTGAAACTACATAACCGCTTCCTCTTTTAAAAAGATAATGAACATAGAATATATCGTTAAAAAACAAACAAACAAACAAAAAAACAAAAAAACCTACCGAGCGAAAACACTCATGCGACGATTCTTAAAAAAAGAAGAAGCTCAAATCTGTGTTGTGAACGGGGATCCGTGGCTCCGGCAGAGATGGCATTAACTGGAGGTAAGATTTCATCTGCTGGTGTCAAATTGAGGTCATTTTAGGGTTAAAGCTCTCGATGTCTCTGCCCAGCTGCGGCCGAGAATCCATTTCAACACTTTTACATAACCTCTCACACATTTAAACTCATCTGCTTTCAAGATTTTTGTGAAAAAAAAAACAAAAAAAACAAAAAACAAAAACCATAATATAAAATAAACATAAAATATGATCAAAATCTAAACCATCAGTCAGAGTCATATCTATAGTTTTAATCAGCTTTATTTTGGCAACAAAAACGTTTAGCTTTCTAAATCTTAATCGTGCTCATTTAAGGCTTCAGGGCACTGTAAACGTCGAACTATCTGATCCTATTTAATTCTAATGGTTTTGCTCTTAACATTTTAATTATTGTTTTACAGCCGGCCTATAAACAGATTTCTACAGAACAACAGGTCTCCAAACGCGCATATATACGAGCCCAACGAAAAACACGCTTTCTGCTGTTCGCGCATGTATTTGCTCAACTATAAACAACAACAACAATAATAATAAAATAAAATAATGATAATTATGATTTCTAGATTAATCTTCTCTATTTGTTAATATTCCATCATTTTAGTTCTGATAGCCTATGTGTGGAGGTCTGGTTCTGTGGTGAATATTTATGTTAGGATAATCATTTCTCTGTTTACTGCATCTAAACTCTCTCTGACCTCAGGGAACATGTCACTCCTGTCCCTGAAGGAAGCTGTGCAGCTCCAGTGTTTGGAGAAGTTTCGTGAGTAACTGGAAATTCTTGAAAGGCGTATTTTCCTTCAGTGGCATTATTCTCACTGCACTGTGAGACGCTCAGTGTGTGTGTGTGTGTGTGTGTGTGTGTGTGTGTCTGTCTGTGTGTGTGTGTGTGTGTGTGTGTGTGTGTGTGTGTGTGTGTCCTCAACGCGAGTCTGCAGCTCTTTAGCGACACCTGCCGGATCAATCATGCGCCGCACTGCATCCACTGTAAAACTCTAGCTAAATTAAAATAAAGAAACACTGATATCGTGAGAGAGAAAAATACAGATATCAACGAAATTTGCTTTGAATAAATGATAGTATGTCATGGGCCAATTGCGAAGAGCGAAATAAACAGACCACCAAGAGTTTTCGCATAGCCATTTTTGTGTGTGTGTGTGTGTGTGTGTGTGTGTGTGCATGTTTTATTAGTTTTTGTTATCGATGATGTTTAAAGTGTCTTTTGTTGTTGTTGAGTGCTTCACAATATCTCATACAATTAGATGAATTTCATTTTCATTCGTTTCATTCATTTTTTTTTTCACTCGCCAGTTTTCCCTCGGGATAAATCCATAAATATTAAATGTAAAATACACATATATATTTGCATCACTGATAGGTGAACAACGTCTATAATTATTTTCTTAAAAATAAATGCATTAAAATGTATCACACAACTGCAAAATGAGTACGAATCATTTACGCGTTGTTATTATTGCTATTAATAATCCCTTTCGCCATATTTGGAAGTGCAAACATATCTGATTATTTAAAAAAGGGGGGAAACAATATCTAATCTTTACAATACCAAATAAAATAGCAACATATATTGGTCGAATACAATATCACTAATAAATGTAAAAAATGTAACACGTTATTTTAAGATGTCCTTGTTACACGTTACATGATACTGTTATAATAATAATAAATTATGCATAAACACGCAAGTAACCGTACAGTAAGTACATGCAGTTCATTAATATTACTCAGTACATAAATGTATAATTACACTGTAACAAGAACACCTTAAAATAAAGTGTAACCGAAATAAACAATACATAAATAAAGCTCATTGCAGCGCCCGATCAACTCTTTGTAAAATATCTACTTTGACATGTATCTTGAAACAGGCCTATATATGTCAAAAGCTTTCAGTGTCCACGAGAAGAATACTAAAAGAAAGAAATGCTTGATTATTAATGATCTTGGGATAATAAGATAACGTGTTATTTGTGTCGCTCGCCTCGAGTGCGTTAAGAGGCTTAAAGCTCTGACACCTTTACATTAAATTCACACCTTTAATTTACACTCATATCCCGCAACAAGAAGAAACACAATATACGAATCTTTTCTGATTAGATCTGATTTGCCTTTTCATTTCCTTTCCTTTATTTATTTATTTATTTATTTATTTATTTATTTATTTATTTATTTATTTATTTATTATTTTTGTGGGCATTGCTTTATTATTATTATTATTATTATTATTATATACAGGCTAATATACGGCGAGAATTGTATAATGCGTATTCATGTAAAAAGGCCTACATTTAAAGTATGATCAGCCAAAAGTTATTTTCATTTTAGAGAGAGAAAAAAGAAATATGATTAGGCCAATTTTTATTTTATTTTATTTTTTTGTAAGAGATGCGGTTAGCGGCTCAAGGGGTTAAAATCTTGCACATAGATCAGAGTTGTAGTGACTGCGTGTCAAAACAGTAATGAAACACAAGCCACGCCCACTTGCGTCACTGACAACTCATTAGCGCTGATCGTTTGCTTCTAAACTAGAGGACAAAATGATATCGTTAATGGCTTCTTGGTAATTCGTTACTGTGCAGGTTTTCCAGATATACCGTGTGTTCATGCACGAAACTATAACAAAGCGCCACTTTCCACAGGTTCACTCATTATGCAGCTCCAGGAATCACGGGCCCCCTCAGGACTCCTGGTTTCCCGCTATTTAAACAAATACTCGACATGTTAAGAAGAATTGTTTTCCATATCCACTGTTTAAATTAAAGGTGTAAAATCCACATAGCTGTTCGCGATGTGTTCAAATAAATGCCGTTGCCTTCTTTGTTGTTGTTTTGTTTTTCTAACATCTTCCCATTTGACGGTATCTCCCTTGGTTCCGGAAGAGTTTACTCGATCAAGCAGGGAGCCAGGTAATTACCACACACTGTCAAACACAGGGACCACTGATTCAAATGCAGAGTGAAGTATCAAAGAGGAGCGTTCCGTTCGCAGGCGGCCCCAGATCTCCAGGAGACGCTGGCGAGACGCCCGCCACAGGGACAGCGCGAGGATGTGACAGCACTTACATCACAGCCCTGAACGGAACGTTTGCCTCTGTACGAACCGCTGCCCTCCAGGCCCGCAGAAGCCCAACTATTCCCGGTGTGCGATGCAACCATGAAATCGATTTAGAGTCGGGTTAAAAATGTCAGTTTTAGAAGAACATTAATTATAATACTGTTTACACTGAAACCATGCAGTTGCTACCTTAAAATGCTATTTTTGCCTTACTGAACAACACAACTAGTTTTGTTGGTATGCATTCGTGTATTTAATTATGGTTAATTATCATTTTCAGTGTAGATTTATTAAGATGGTTTCGAATCACGATTTTTTGTTTTTTGTTTTTATGTTTTTATTTTTATTTTACATGCTATTTGTATTCAGAAATGAATACGTCTTTTATGTGCATATGATACGCATGTGTCTAACGTGTGTATGATACGCAGATTTGTGCGCATAGGATACGCACTTTGTTGGCGTACATATAATAGGCATCTTCCCCACACCCCTAAACCTACCAAATGCATATCATATGCATGCCAAAGTCAATTTTTTTTGCTGTAAATAGTACGCCAAATAAAAACAGAAAATCGTGCTAAACGCACATTCATGAGATTGGGTTATGATGTGATATTCCACCAAAAATAAAATGCTTGTGAATTTTATTGCATACATTTTCCTCTAATGCACAATAGAATAATGTCACTCTGCTGCATCTCAAGGAACTGTAGTTTATTTAGTCCAATTAGATGATGAGGCAAAAATGCAATGTCCCAGTTGCTGTGCAAAACTGTTGGAATCTCAATCCAGTCTGGAGGGACTTTTGAGTGTTTAACATTATAAACATGCCCCCCTCCTCCAGCTCCGAGGGATACTTTACATGTAAATATTCACACAGCCAAAGAGCAGGCCATGAATTATTGAGCGCTGCAAAGAAGTAAAATGTCTTTGTGTTCAAGCTCAAGAATGGACAGAAGAGAGAGAATTATCCAAACAGAAAGGTGATTGGGGAATGATGAAACAAAAGATACTGGTTATTTCAAATCATGCTCTCTCTCACACACACACACACACACACACACACACACACACGATGCACATCTATAGGTAGGTGTGTGTGTGTGTGTGTGTGTGTGTGTGTGTGTGTGTGTGTGTACAGGCCTATATATGAATCTGCACAAACAAGAGTCACATGTCAAAACTTGTCAAAGTTTCCCGGTGAAGAGAGTTGGGCTGAGTTCTGTTCTCGTCTTTGTTGTGTTCTGGCCTGTGGCTGAACACTTGACAGACTGTCAGGAGCTGATGGGATATGAGTGCAGGTACTAGAAAGCTGTTCATTTCTGTGGTTGATTCACCACTCCATTCTTTATTATCAAACAGGTAACAGCTAGAGAAACACAATACTAATGGGATGCACGGGTGGAGATCTGTGTTTATTGTGTTTGTGATGCGTGAGGTTTAGACACAATGCTTTTCAGTGTTTATGTACGGTGGAATTATAACTGTGCATCGCTAATATGAAGCAGAATTAAAGATTTAGTGTTCAGTCATTCCAAAGCCATGTAAACATTAAGACGCTCTGTTTACTGCATGACCTCACCATTGAAAACACAGAAATGCACAACTCAAATAAAATATCCCAGCTCAGCACAAGGCTTAATCCCCATACTACTATTAAGTAATTGTGAATTACTGTACTATAATTGTGCGAGTAAACTAAAAGTCTATTAGCAATTTAACAGAATGCACACACACACACACCAGGGCACTAAACAGACACAATTCACAAGTGGTCCTGATGTCTCAGAGGACTTTTAATATGTATGAGGAACATCAAAGAGGAATATCCTGCCATGTGGCACCTCCAAATGATCAAGCTTATTATCAGATATATGCAAATGTTTTCCACTTTTGTTGCTCTCTGTTTGTGGAACTGCTGTGGAAAATACAGATGATCGCTAGAAACACCACTGATGATATCTAGTGAGCACTACCTGCATGCATTTTTGTGCATTAAGCTTATTTTCTCTGATAAAATCTGAAGACACCTCATGTGTCACTTTCTATGAGAAGATTATTATGAATTGGATTTGTGTGATTTGTGATAAGAACCCTTGAAGAGATGCTGCAAATAAATAAATGAAACCACTCATGATGTCCTATTCAGACACTTGCCATGTTTCTTTTTTAACCATATTCTTTCATACGTTTCACATTTTTACAGGTCATTTAAAGGTGAATAAAAATCTCCTGATGTGAGTACAATAACAGCACAGACTTTTCTACAACATTAACATGAGTGCGCTATAACAAAAGCATACAGCGCTGAATTAAATTCAAAGAGGAGAGTATGTTTTATTATGAGCTCAACTCTGGTGCCAGATTTATAATATCAATCGTTTTTTAAATGTATCTCTTGAAAATCACTCAGATCTCCTGCAAAGTTTACTTTTATTCCATCTTAACATTTTATTACAAGCATTACAGATGTTTTACTGTATGGTTATATCAAAACTGAAAGAAATGACCTACTGTATATTCACAGTGTAACTTGAGAAGCCTTTTAATAAACTGCTTGTGGTTCATTGATTGCTTATGACAGATGAGCTGACCAGTGATCTTTCAGTGTGTAGCTTCTTTTGATAGACATATTCATAAATATATCGATGTAACTGTGAGAGCTCATATCATTTCAGGTGCCAAGCCACAAATATAATAACAAATATTAGTATGAAGTTTTTTGATGACTAGCAGCCTTCACACATCATGAGTGTTTGTGAAATTTCTTCTTTATCAGAGTCTGTCATCTAGGTATTGGAGTCATTTGTAGAGAACAGCCTGTTAGTGTTTTATATCTCTGAAATAAACCTCAGGCCTAAATGAAAAGCTACTGACTGGACACATGGCTCGACTGGACCACATGCAATAAGCGTGATTCGCTGGATCTGGCACCGATCCGTCAAGCCGTGTTCAGCTGACGGTTTACCGAGTCGCTGTCAACGGTCCAGCAGAACTGACGGATCATCCTTTTGTTCCTTGATGCAGCCGCGTCTCTTCGCCGAATCTTGTATTCTCCTTTAATAGTCAGTGGTGGTTAATTATTAAAGGTATGTATTTGAATTATAAATATACTAGTTATACAGAAGTAGGCAAAGCAGGCATAGCGCCTCAGGCTAAATTCTTCCATTAGCCATTATTCTCCAGTCTCCTGCCTCCATTTCCCTGCCTCCTAGTTTTATGTCATCTCCAAAAACAGCCAGGCATTCCTTTGTACTTGCCATCTCCTCCCCGCTATGGCCACAAAAACCCTCCCCTCCATACATAGAGCTGCTGCCGCCGCCTTGAAGTGGGGTGTCATACCTGTCTTACATTTAATGAATCGCTTTTTTCAGCGTGTCCCAGAATTCCAGACACTCTCGTCGGAAAGCTGATGGCGGCCTCCCGCGTGTCAGCAGTCATCCGGCGTAGAGCGCATTACCGTACATCATTAGCCGTGTCAGGAGCGACGCCGCTCACAGGCCACGCACGGCCCTGCAGACCCAGCCAAAACAAAGAACTTCTGCGCTCTTCTCCGGTCCGACTCCCTCTCCTCCACTCGACCATCATCTCTTCCACCTCTGGATTTATGAATAAAATACGACACGCTCAGAATAAGAAGATGGCACTGCAGTAACTGTCAAATGCCAAGATGAAATAATAAATTCAGGTGCCTTTTTCTGCTCTGTTGAAGGAAACTTTGTTCTCTCCAAAGCTAGCTTTTTCGTCTTGGTTTCTCTCGCTTGCCGCTCACTCACTCGCTTGTTTTTTTTGTTTTTTTTACCCCATATTTCGGCAAGTTTTTTCTCACCTCCTTCAAGCACTTCACATTCCCTTTCCATTTGCTCGATGCTTCTCTTTCAAAGCTTTCATGGAGTGATTGATGACATCTGAAGTCAAATCAGTGCGATACTGTTTGTAACCTCCATCAGAACATCCATCTGCCTCATGTCTTTAAATGTAATAAGAGCACCAGCGAGTAAGTCATTAATGCTGGGCTCGGCTGATTGGAGTCTCTGATTGTTCTGCTGGCTGGACAGGTCAAAATCATAGCAATGTGTTGTTTTATTAAACATGTGTTGTGCCATTACCCTACATTTTATTTGCGTGAAACACATTTTCCTTAGGTTATTATATCTACATATCTTTCAGGCGATTTAACCAAAGTAACTAAGAGTCTATACATTTTATCAGGTTCTCAGGGAATCCACCCCAGTTTGACGATCTGCTGATGGAGAATGCAGATAAAATGAACTTTCCTTGTTGCTTTCTTTCTACATTTTCCTGTGTGCTGGTTTGGTCTGAATCGCCTGTAATACACCAGGAACAGAACATGGTGTGATCCCCATCGCTCTATTAGAAATGAGACAGGACACGGACTATGGCATAGCAAAAGCAATGTAAAACAAAAGTTAAACATTTACATTTATACATTTAACAGATGATTTTATCCAAAGCAGCTTACAAAAGTGGAACAAAAGCAATTTGTAAAAAAAATAAAAAAAATCACACCAATATTTATATTACACAATACCGAATTTCTTAGACTAGATAACTAGGTTTGGAAAAGTAAAACTATTTTACAACTTGGTGGTTTAGATGATGAATTTTTATGATTTGACTAATATGGAAATGTATTATTTCTAGTAATAAATAAATAAAAAATAGAATGCAGATCCACCCTTGCAAACTGAACTAAAAAAGTTTAAAAAAGAAATGTACAAATAAGAATGCACAAATATGCCACCAAAGTATAAAATAGTCATCAGTTGATGGGAGTGTTTCGGAGTCCTTGGTCAGTGGACAGGAACCTGTGAAGATCCACGAGGAGATCATAACCCATAACCGACTGATCAGACATCTACAGATCCCGCTCCCGCTCTATGTACACCTGATGGAAGCGTCTCATTTTGTATTGTTTGGATGTGTTTATGGAGGGAGTGTGTTTGTGATGGATGAGTGATGATTCCTGACAGCACACTCAATGTTTCCTCGAGGTTCATCAAACATACACACAGTAACACCTCAAAGATCTTCCTCCCTGCCACTTCCTGTCTCTCTCTCTCTCTCTCTCACACACACACACACACACACACACACACTCACACACACACACACACACACACACACACACAAACACACACACACACACTCACACACACACACATGCTCGTGTCTTCCTCTGAGATCAAGGTAAGAATCTTAATGAGAAATATCCATGATGTAAACACATCAGATCGCTCTACAGCACAAAGAGCGATCAGATGATTTAAGTCAATCACTGAGATGCTGGGAGATTATATAGCAGTTCATCGCTTTTCCTGAACACTCTCCTTCTCTCTCTGTCATTGGTCAGTCAGTCAGATAGCCCCGCCCAAAGCTCCTGTCATTGGCCGAGTCAGAAGATAAGATGTCAGGCCACTTAAACAAACCAGGTCATGCCCTTGAGCACAATAAGATAACATGCAATGCATTCTATATCCTTATTTCCACTTGAATATACGTATATATACATTTCAATCCGTATATTGTTCTTTTTCTTTTCTTTTGAAGAACATGCATGTAAATTCCATGCATAAGTGAACCTCAGAGCATGACATAACAGGGAATCCTCAATAAATGAAACAACAGATAAGGCAAAATATCAGGGAACAAAAAAAAAAGCCATGTTTGATACAGTAACACTGCAGGAAAATTATTTTGTGGAGAAAGCTGTTAGTGTACAAACGTAAAAAAAAAAAAAAAATAATTCTTTGACTATATAGACTATGACAATCTGACTTAGCAGAACCTCCTGTACATGTCATTAATGACAGTCAAACCAATCAACCATGTACCTAGGGTTTTGAGAAACACTCATGACTAGTTTATTTCTCCTGTGCTGTATTGTACGACGGTGGTTAAGCAGTGAGTTGCATTGTTGTACTGGAAAAGCATCTCAGATCTCACAGAGAGTGTGAAAGTGTCACAGAGTCAGTGTTTCACTCTTCAGCTCGCAGGGATGTCAAACAACCAGAGACTGACTGACTGACACTGACTCTGAACATGTTCTCACTCCAGCTCATCACGTCAGGGCCCTCGGCATCACTTTCTAACACACCAGATGCTTCAGATGCAGACCCAATTCCTTGCATGCATTTGTAAAAGTAGAAATGATTTATATGTGTATATTTGTTCTTTCACTGATATTTTTGAGCACCAAACCCCACTCCTAAACCTCACCGCTTCTCAACAATATAAAACACATAACAAGCTGATAAATGTACAGTCACAGGTATTTGTTGCAAAAACTGCCAAGGAAATGGTGTAAAAGTATTAGCAATAATTCACGTTGTTGCATCTCATGCAAAAAAATAAACCCAAAAATGACCATGACCCAGTTGGTCATGAGACACACATGAACCAATGGCATTTCACAATCAAAATCAGGTGAAGATTTCTGATTGTGTCTGTGATTTGAGCGTAACGGTGGATGGAGACGGTGAAAGCTTTTGAACTCGCTCACATAAATCAAGTTTTTGGTCTCAGAAGACCTGACATATTTGTCATTTTTGAATAAATTTGTGACGTAGTTGTATCTGCTTGTTATATTCTGTATTTTATATTGTTTCATGTTGAGAATTGGTTAGGTTTCGGGGTAGGAGCCAGGTTAGGTGCTCAGAAATGCCTTAATAGTGTAAAGTAAATAAAATTATTGCGATATTTAAATTGAAACCATTTCCCAATTTCTTGACTATTTCTTGACTATAAATATCCCATGCCCTTTGTGTCTGTGTATTGATGCCAGAGCGTTCTCACTAAAACCAATGCAGAATGAAAAATTACTCTCAAGTCATTATTCATTAAAGTCAGTGTATTTCAAAAGTGATGTCGAGGAGTCCTGAGTCCATATGAAGAGTTATAACTCTGTTCTTTTACATTTTCAAAACTCACACTTTTTTTTATTGTTATCATGTTTTTATTGTGTTTTGTGATGGTTAGCTGTATTTGTTAGATGTTGTCAGTTTGATTGAGATTAATTGGAATGTACAATGAAAAACATGATTTTTGAAAACTGTTAAAAACTGAGTGATCTGTTTTTGCAAATGAACTCTTCATATGTGATGAGCTGGTGTTGGGAAATAACACAAAACACCTGAACGTCACACACAACAGCTGTAAGGTCAGTTACCCGCTTTGATGGATTAGATGATTCTTTGAAATATACCATGGTTCTGAATGACAAGATGTTGTCCATGATAGTAGCATAGACCTTTGGTTCATTTTTGTCACTTAGTTAGTTACGGTCAGTGATCCAGTGGAGAAACTTTAATGACAACATTTAATATGCCGCCGTACATGACCGCCACGAGGAAAGTACCATTAAAGTGATGCAAACTGCGTTCTTTTCACTAAGAATAAAGTGTGACACATCACAGACAGTCACATCAGACCAGCTTCCTTCGCTGTGAGTCATTTACAAGAACAGAATAATTTAAGAAGAAGAAAGTTGGAGCCCTACTGTCAGACGGGCGCTTGATGGCCTCTTTGTCTCAACACTGACTCTAATTGCGTGTGACGTTTATAAAGAGTTCTTTTCATTTCCGTGAGTAAGATAGCTGCACATCCTCCTGCCATCTGCCGAGCAGCGTGAGGAAGACGATCTGTTTGAGAACGCTCCATTCCGCTATGAAGATATAATTGTTCCCCCTTAGCTGCAAAACAAAGAGCAATCAAACTATGTGTTTATTTTTAATTTCCCATGCATGTTTTATCGTGGCATATGCCGGCAGGAGGACTCTATCTACACACGGAGAGAAATGACTTCTGCCGTGCATATATGTGTGCGAGATAAAGACGGCAGAGCATTATCACAGTCCTACATTTCCACCGGCCTATTATCGTCACTCATTCGCATATTCACATATACGCTGGAGTCCATCGGCGGGTTCAGTCCGGCCCCAAAGCCACATCATGAAAAATCAGCCTGTCTGAGGAGGCCAGATTCCCCCTGTCATCACCTAATACACGGATTGATTCATGGTGAGAATGGATCAGGAATATGTCCTTCTGTCGGGACTATTACCCGTCTCAGCCCATCTCTCAGGCTCTAATGATGACGGCTGATGGACCCTCTAATTTTTGTTCTTGCTGAGCAAAAGCTATTTCTATTGGTCAGGCCCTTCGGCCCCCTGAGCGGCAGCCGCTCGTGAAGCGACTCGTGACACGCTTTACTGAGAGATTCCAGCGGTAACGACCAGTACAGAGCTGACCAGTTCTGCTCAGGAATAGAGTCATAAAAAATATGCAAAAAAATCTGCTTTATTTTGAGGGTCGACTTTAGACATTCTACTAACTAGCAGTAACTATATGTCAACTAACTCTCCTCAGAATATCAGTGCACTGTTAGGTTAGAGTTAAGCTTCCATACTTTACTTTTGCCATTAATTCTGTTTAACTGAATATACAAAGAGTTTCATTCAACAACATTAACAACAACAGTGAAATATATTTGAAACATCATTAATAACATGATCTGACAAAGGTGATACTCATGAATTAAGATGGACAAACGTATGAAAAAGATATTAATTCATTAACCCTTTTTAGAACGTAATACATGTAATGTAAATATGACACTGCGTTGTACTGCGATGTACACCCTGTGTTCAGCCTCTACTGACTGCTAAAGCATCTTCATTTATTAAAGCCCATGTAAAAGTATGTGTTTTGATCATTTTGTGCATGACAACTTTGTTGTACTGTGATGTACACGAACCCTCAATGTTCTCGGTTCTCGTGGCATGACGTCGGTCTCCTCTTTAGTCACCTGACGTCTGCGGCTCAGGTGATCGCTGGTTACTCCTTCTCGTGGCATGACGTTGGTCTCCTCTTTAGTCATCTCCGCAGCCCAGCGCCGAATGCTAATGCGTGTGGATTTCACTTCTGATGGCTGTTCATTTTACTGCTGATCTGAGCAGATTTACAGCACACATTCTATCTCCTGACCGCAGCGCCACTCTTATCTGTAATGAAAGCGAGCCGAGCATTAATCAACAGCCCCGACCATCACATTAAATGTATTGTATGTGGGGAGTAAACACGCTCCACGACTCCTCCGTATCAGGCCAGTGGAGAGAGAACACGGCAGAAAAAACCCTCATTATATTTGTCACAATTTCACATCTGCTGTTTTTGAAGCAATGTACCGTGAGGCCATAAACCGCATTACAACCGCGCATAAATTTGTCTGATTTGTGGCTGGAGTAACTAATTCCTTGAGTACATTTTAGAAAAACAAGCAGCCAGCCCTGAAATTACAATTCTATAAAGGCTTTAAATTACTGAGTACGGTATGAAGGACCGGCCTGATGTGTGCGTTATGGAAAGCAACGTTGCTTCCCGAGATTGAGTCAATAAAAGGCAAGATGACTGATGCATGTACTCAAACAGAATTAAAAGGAGACGAGACACCAGGCTGCAGAATAGAGTCATGCATCTCATTTAGTTAGAGAGAGAGAGAGAGAGAGAGAGAGAGCTGCAGGCCATGTGTTTCATTCACACGTCTGGAGCGCTCTGACTCTTACACTGACAAGCAGCACACGTCTTTACAAAACCATGCATGCGCTTCCAAACAGGTGCTGCGTTTGTTCAGCACAGTCCTGCAGATTAGTCTGAATTTTCAGGACTTTCCCCATCTCACAATTGTTGTCCAGATACTCCCAGAACTGCAAGTAATTAAACCCTGGTTATGAAATTAAATGCAAAAGACTGAATGATTACCCAGATCATGTGTGTTGGTGAGGAGAGAGTGATCAGATGCACCATTTTCACCTGCTGGACCAGAAAACAGCTGAAGCACACACACACAGATGTGCACTGAAGGAGGAACTCAAGTCACGTCTACGGACCGAGGATACAGGACTCCTGAACTCCAGCAAGCAAGAACACACCTGCCAACCATGCATAATACCTTAGCAACCACTTAGCAACACCCTGGAAACCTGTATCAACCTCTCCTTACCAATGGAGTGAAGAGTGGTCATCTATTGTTTGGAAATGAAAAGTTTTGTTTACTTGTTCAGAAGCGATCAGAAGATTTCAGCCCATCGTTGAGCTTCAGATGAGGTTTACTGCTCGAGCGGCGCCTGCGACGAACAGAGTCATCATTTATTTCTAGACTCGAATCTCTCTGTAATTCTGCTGAAGCATATTAATACCGTAGTTCAGATCAAAAAAATTCCTCTTCAGACTTCGGAAGAGGAATTCGGTGGAACGGAAGCACAGAATTAAAATAATTCCTCTTGTAGTGTGTAAAACAATAGCACTCAGTTAGCTTTATTAAAATGCCCAATAATAACTGATTTAAAGGCTATAAAATAGTATTCATTAGAGGGTCATAGTTAAAGAGTTATTGGGAGTATACCTAAACGTGTCACTTTTATAGCAAGCGAGCGAGATCATATAATTTGAAAAGAGTGTGATTATATTTGAGATTTGTCCTGAAGCATTAGCAGGGAGCTCGTAAAGAGCTGAAATTTAATATGATGCTTTCAGTCTGTTTAATTGAATTTTAATTGCCACTTTGGGCAGAAGGTTTAGATCGGATCGATAAAATATTAAAGATTCAGTGCTTTGGTGTGGAACCGTCTCCGGTTTCGCTCAGCAGAGGATCTGGCTCTTGGAAGATCTGCATGTTTATGGTGTGTTTTGCAGCGTCCGGTGCGGTTCTGGGCATGTCCGACACTACGGAGTGGATAAATTAGACAGCAGCACAAGCAGAGGATTGCATTAATTAAGAGGCTGAGGAAAGAGCGTTCGGTCACCTTCAATGGGAAGCACCTTAATGTGCCAGAGCTATAAATATTTTGAAATGTCACACCTCGCTGAGACAGCATCAGAGCCCAATCAGAGCCATAAATCAGCAGCGCCAAGCAGCCAGGTCCCAAAAGATGGCTCTTTGGTATTTTAGAAATAATTGCTAACACAAAAAGGGTAATGAATGAAGCTATAAATTCCATTAAAAGCAGACTAGCAGAGGATTATTTGTTAAAATTATGCATTTCTCCAGGAAAACGGTCCTTACTGCATCACTCCTTCCAGCCGTAACCGACGCAGATACGGAACTGTTTGCATGATGTCATCACAGCGGCTGATTAACGGCCGGTTAACGGCTCGAGCTCAGTGTTGAAGTGGACAGAGACAGTTAACGATGTGACATCAGATAAATAAAAAAACTACATTAGAGAACAGAGTGCTACAGGCAGGATGTTTTTGTAGGTCAAAACCTGGAAATGAGTATTTCTGTCAATGTTTTTTTTTGGTCAAATGCTGAAATAAGGTCTGTGTCTAACACAAGCTCAAGATATGTGTAATTCTGCTTTAGAAAAAAAAAGAAAAAGAAAGTGCAACGCTCACTCTACAAACAAATAAAAACAAAGATATTTTGGCCAACTTAAATTCCTTCATCTGACCTGCTGGCTGAAATGGCATTGTTTTTAAAGAAATGGAGCTTGAGCACACACAGTCTAATCTGAAGCCTATACAGCTGCATCTGCCCTGACTGTAAAGAAAACGCTGTGTCTCTGCACTCACAGTGAACACACAGACACACAAACACTCTGTTAGTATTATTAGCAGCATTAGTCCATCTATCCTGTCTGCTGAAGGGTTACGACATCGGAAACACATGATTTGCAGCAATTACAGAACCCGCCCATGACGAGTGCTCTGTGCTTCTTATAGAGATGTTGTGTGAATATGTATAAAGCGGAGGACGGCTCTCCTCAGAGACACGGATGACAATAGCTGCTGTCATGTATGGAGCCCATAGTGTGGAATTGCTTTAATACTGTTCCTTGTACAACAGCTGAAATTACTGAGCCAAAACTATACATTACGAATCATTTATTGTCCCCAGCTTATGTATTACCGCCCGAGTAAATCCCGGCGAGGGCCCAAGATCCTCTCTGATGGACATGCCATTATTCACAGGGCAGCGCTGAGAGACAGTAAAACACTCCCTCAAGATCAATCCTCTCGCTCCACGTTCCTCCGAGTCAAACTCAACATCCTGGCTTTAATCAAGAACCTTTTATCATCCACAGCACAGAAAATCCCTTTACTGCACACAGCGTCATACTGACACCGTATAAAGAAAGGAATATGCTCTGTTATGATGAAGCAAGAATGTTTTTGGCTGAAGCCATACAGTAAATGAGGACAGAAAATATATTATATTATATTTTTTATTCATTTAAAATTTTATGTTTACATTATACTACTTGATCGGCTAGCTAATGTTCTTATTTTCATTCATTTATTTAAAGTTATATCATTTTTCATTTATCAATTTTTAATATTTGAAATTATTATTATTATTATTATTATTATTTTTACAACTATACAGATATCGGAAACTTCAAGGCAGGGATAAACTCACAAATTCTTTTGCTGGAGAATAATGGAATACATGGCAAAACACTACTGACTGGTTTGTAATTTTTAAATCATTCTTACTGAAGCTATCACTCACAAACCTTAATTTTACCCAGCTGACAAGTTTAAAATGTGCTGAGCAGATTTCACAATCAAATACTGTATGTCACATAAAACTTAAGTATAAGATATAAAAATGCATGTACATGACTAAAAAGCTCAGATACACAGTGCAGTGCATATGTCCACCGCAGCAGTGAGCAAACAGTGTCCAAACTGCATTTGAAAGGATTGAAATACAGGTGCATCTCAATAAATTAGAATGTCATGGAAAAGTTCATTTATTTCAGTAATTCAACTCAAATTGTGAAACTTGTGTATTAAATAAAGAACCAAAAGAACCAAAGTTTAAGTCTTGTGATGATTTTGGCTCGCATTTAACAAAAACCCACCAATTCACAAATTAGAATATGGTGACATGCCAATCAGCTAATCAACTCAAAACACCTTCTAAGGTTTCCCGAGTCTTCAAAATGGTCTCTCAGTTTGGTTCACTAGGCTACACAATCATGGGGAAGACTGCTGATCTGACAGTTGTCCAGAAGACAATCACTGACACCCTTCACAAGGAGGGTAAGCCACAAACATTCATTGCCAAAGAAGCTGGCTGTTCACAGAGTGCTGTATCCAAGCATGTTAACAGAAAGTTGAGTGGAATGGACTGAGGCTGGGGTCAAGGCATCAAGAGCCACCACACACAGACGTGTCAAGAGATTTGGCTACAGTTGTCGTATTCCTCTTGTTAAGCCACTCCTGAGGCGTCTTACTTGGGCTAAGGAGAAGAAGAACTGGACTGTTGCCCAGTGGGCCAAAGTCCTCTGTGAATGAGAGTGACACAGCATCAGTTGCATCACTGCACTGGAGGCCTGTCCCAACACTTGCTTGTCTATGTACATGATGTATTTCCTGTATTTGGCTGATGTTTTCATGTGGATGTAAAGTGTGTAGAACTCTGATTGTGTGTCTTTAAATGTGTGCAGGGTGACAATCTATAGTGGAAAACAAAAGATGAAAATCCTGTTTTTCATAATGAAAGTTATTGAGTTTTAAATGTCACAAAGCACAAGTTCATGAGATTAGTAGTGAATTTTCAGTTTTTTTTTCTAGCGATTCTTTTTATTCAGTTGACGAAAGCAGTCCAAATGACTTCAGATTGCCATGGTTTTCCAGTTTGATTTGCAGACACTTGCTGTACAGTGCAGGATTGGACCATTGTTATAATACTTTTAAGCTGCTTTTGTGACAGTTTGTCTCATCTTAATACTTCCTTTCACTATAACTGCATAAAATAAAATAAAAACACTGACCAAGCCAAATTTCTCACCAAAAAATGATGGTTTATGGGCTTATAATGATAGAATGTTACTTTTTTCATTACCTTTTTGTAAGCAAAAGCAGTTCCTGATGCCCACATTGATCCAGCTATAGAGGCAGACTTTATTTCACATCACTTCTAGTCTGTATATATACTGTATAGAGTGATAGTGGTTCAGATGGTTAGGGTGCAGTTTATCCCACCAGTTCCAAACATTCAAGAGTTTCTGAATCTTGCTAATTGTGAAAACTTTGTGCTGGTGTCTGCACCGACAGATGAGATGAAAAGTTGCTGCTAAATTCGCAGCTGGCAGGCAAATGAATGCAGTGTGAAGCGCAGGTTCCCGCTGCTCCGGCAACAAAGACATCTGCTGCGGAGTTATCAGGGATGTTCAGTCACTCGCTCCAGCCCAACCGCTGCACTTCCATTAGCATTGCTCAGAGCTAGCGCTCAACCTACTCAATCTTTCCCTCCGCTTCGGAGGAGTCTCTCATTTGCCGTGGAGCTGGTGTTGTGTGTGAAGCCTGTGCGATGCTCACTAGTGCTGTTCAGAATCCTAATGAGCAGGTCTCGTGATGGAAGCAAAAGTAAATTGAGCTCACTAGCATGATAAATGATCCTAATGAACGCTATTGTTCTCGTCTGCGACCGCTAGCTTGGGTGGGAGCCAGATGGTCGGTAGTTAGCGCTCACTTTTTGTGTTCATATCTGATAACAAGCACTAATGCGGGTCTTTTCTTATAAAATTAGTTTGATTAGTGTTGATGTGGAGGCATTTTGAATTGGACATATATGGGTTTTAATTGTTCTGCACTGGTATTAGTTAGTAAAAACGTTTTGTTCCCAGTGTGTTTTCCGTGATGTGTTTAGAGCCCTAGATAGATCATATTTCCTCAAGCTTTATTTGATGAAAAGAACAATCCCAATAATATGTGACAGATATAAACATCTACTTGCTGCTGCTTCTCACTGTCCGCTTGTCTTCACTCTGGACGAAGCCAGTGGCAGCGCTCAGGGTTTATTCTCTTTTTAACTCATCAGCTGTTTGCCAAAGTGCTCCATCTCAGCAGAGCACACGCTTCTGTTCGGATAGCATGGCTCGGGACGGCCCGCGTCAGGGGACAGACAGAGACCCATCCAGATATTCTTCTCTCAGCGGCAGTCTTCCTCATCAGACTCATGACGCCTCGGGCTTCTTCACACACATCTGTGACTCTCTCCTCCTGCTTCATCTGTCCATATCCCTCTCTCTGTCCTCGCCGCCATATTCCCATGATGCACATTCAGAAACATCACCGCTAGACGCCCCTCCACAATAAGCAGTTTAAATTCTGCTGTCCTGATCGTTATGATTTCAACTTTCCCTAACTCAGGGTTTAAGTAACAAACAAAACAAAACATAGTTTTGATTTTTAGATAAAACTTTTATAATTCTAAACTGTTATATAAAATTATTAAAAAAAATATATATATATAATATAGCAATGATATAATGTAACTCTGTGACAGCTGTACATTCAAAAACTTTAGCTGGAAAATGATTACATATGGTTCGAATATTACTAATTTACTAAAATTTTCTAAATATTCTAAAGGATCATCCCATACAAGTAATTTAAAAAAAAAAATATATACTACTAATTTTTAGTAATTTTATCGATTTAACTGCACTGACATGATTGGATAAGAGCTGAATTTGTTTCATAATTGGTGATTTTTAACAATAACAATGTTGTTTCCCTGTTTATTACTGCGAAGCTGCTTTGGAGTGATCTGTATTGTATAAAGTGCTATAGAAATGTATAATACGTAGTGTTGTGGAGCTCTCCCAGACAGATCCGGTCAGAGCGCTCAGATACGGGTCTAATAAAGACCAGCAGTTACTGTGTGACTGGAACACACCACTCCCATCAGCAGAAGCATGAGAATATCTGGATGAAGCGCTCACACACACGCACACACACACACACACACACACACATACGAGTCACCCCCAGTCTTGTTTTCAGGATCATTAAGCCCCAGCGCTGCACAGTTTGCCTGACAGGATGAGAAACAGCAGCATGCTCTCACCCCGCAGGTATCTGCAGCCATTATTACTGCAAAAAACACTCTCGTTAGGGCCCTTGTTACAGCTCAAGGGGGAGCGGCTAATTAGGGGGACAAACATGGCTTGAGAATGAGTCGATTACACCTGTGGACTCTTGAGTTTCTGCGAAGTCTCCGCTCCACCACTTCATTTGTGTCCTGTGAAAGAGGGAAGCGAGAGAAGGTGAAGGACAGACGCTGTCAGCCGTTCCACAGGCTTTATGAAAATCATCTCCAATTAGCAGGAGCGCGAGGCTCTCCAGACCGGCTCGTTTCAGCTGCTTTCCTCATTAACGCTGCATCGCTGAAGCCGTTTCTGTTTGCAGTCCTGCAGACACAAAATAGTGTTTTATCAGAACTTAGAAGGAAAAATGTAGCTCTGCGTGGTCATATTGGAGACGATTCATTAGTTGTTGTTTTTTTCAACAGCTTACACTTTCAAAACTTTGCCTCTTTTTTTACACACAAATACAAGAATTGCACACACAAAATGCAAAATGCCTCACATCCCTCGCAAAATGAAGCACTGCACTCAAAATATTACAAACACATCTCAAAAGCAAACTTTTTCAAACACCTTTGCCATAATATTAATTCATGTTAGATTTTGGTGTGTTCCATAGAGAATTGTGTTTTGTGTTTTGCAAAAAGTGTTTTATGAAAATGAAGTCAAAGGCCGAGAATTAGTGCATGGTTTTGCAGATTTGGTGTGTGCTTCTGCTGATTGAGTGTCAGCTTTCAGAAACTGTGTGACAAGTGAAGATTGTGTGTGTAAGCAGTTTAAAAAAAAAAAAAACTGTAAAAACCATCCAACATGGACATGACTTACACCAAATTATGGTTCGTGAGCAAATGCATGAAAAAGACAAAATTAGAGCAAAAGCAGAGACTCGAGCCCGTGAGATCAAGACGGATCTGATGGTTTTTATGGCCCGCTGTAATGGCTGGCCTTTTGTTGAAACACGAGTTAGTTCCAGCGTTTAACCCCGGCGCATTAATTTCTGCTCTGCGCTGGCGACGTCTCCATCAGCGGCCCCTGTGGGCAGACGCGCTCATGTCATTAGGCAGGAGTTAATGAAATACAAGGATACACTTCCTCATTCCACAGATTACTGCAAGAACAATCAGGTGTAAATTTCAGCCGCCCGTTTGCACATAAATCGTAATCTTGGTGAGGAGACAAGCTGCCGTAACGTATAACGACATGAATGTGAACACAAGCTTTCTTTAAACAGCAGGACTAACTCGTCATATTTAAATTACATTAATGTCGTACACCAAATCAAATCTATGCCTTTCTTTAGAGATTGTTACTGGTAAGTCAAGACACTACAGGCAAAATCATTTTTTTGGTCAATTTTGCTTATAGTGTTGCATGTCTTAATAAAGACAGAAAACATCCAAAATCCACATATAAGTGTTTATTTTATTGCACTTTATTTATTTGTGTCTGTAGATTTCAGAGTTTTTTTTCTCTTCCATACACCAAACTGATTTATACATCACTTTACCTCTCAAAACATGGTGAAAATGTTTGTTCTCTGTCTGTTGACAGTATTTTTTGAATGATGGAGTGATAAAAAGAGAAATCCAAAATCCCCTCTGGAAAAAACATTTAATATGACTACTAAAGCAAACAAGAATTTTGATGCTAGATTGATCCACATTTAACTAAATAGTGCCTTATTTTCGTATTTAAATATAAAATTTCAGAAAAAATGTTTTTAGAAAACCAACTGAGGAAAGTCTTATATAATGTTTATATTATTGTGAGTTGATTGTCAGTTATTGTTTTCATTACTACAGTACGTTTCTACAATATTTGTTTGTTTTAAAATACACCGATCTTGCCATGAAACTAGGCATAGATGCTGGATTGGCAATAAAAACAAATTAATTAATCAACAGACTAGAGAAAGTATGGTTTATTCATCTATTAAAGATGTTTCTCTGTTCATCTGTAGTGTCTTGCCTTAAGTGTCATTTATGGCAATAATTGTGTAATCACCTTTGTTTTTTTTGTTTTTTATCTTTATATTTTAAGTCAAAAACAATTTAACAATCTGCCATAGCTCAAGAGGAAACACACCACAGTATATATTCACCAGCAACAAGCCTTAATATCTGACACAGTTTTAATGCTCGGGAAAATGTATGTAGTTTTGAGGGTGTATTGATATTTTTTTTCTGGAAAATAGGCAGATATGCTCATTAAGAACATGGTTTTTGCAGCGTTTTGATTAAGCAAACAAATTCTATGTCTAAAAGCAGGAACACGAGGCCTCACATCTATACTATCCTCTGATGGCTGTGATTGCATCAGCCGCGGGCCGAAGAGATATGAGGAGAAAGAGGATGGTGTTAATGAGTATGAGTTTTATTTTATTTATGGTTGGTGTTCGTTATGGATGGACAATAAAATGCCCACAGCCGGCAGCAGCACGACGCAGAACATTAACACTGTAATTTACATAAAATTACTCACATACTGCAGCAGTAATTTAATTTGTTTGACCAGTACAGTGCAGCCGGCAGGAAGAGATTCAGAGAGACGCAGGAGCCGTGATGATTACTTCTGACTCACTTCAGCGACTCGCTGACTGAATAAAACCCATGAGTGACACACACACAACACACACCACCACACACACACACTTTTACCCACACGTTTGAGTGTTTCTGTGAATTGTGGGGACTTTCCATAGACTTCTATTACTTTTATACTGACCAAACAATATTTTCTATCCCCTAATGCTAAACCTACCCTTTACAGAAAACCTGTTTACATTGGACACTTTCAGATTAACATCATTTACTATTTTTTATATATATTTTTCCCCCTCGTGGTAAAAATTTCAGGTTTTACTATCCTTGAGGGGACATTTGGTCACACACTCACACACACACTCACACACAACACACACTCACACACACGTGCATCAAACTGAAGTACAGCTGCATTTGCTGCATTATTTGGCATTTGCAGAATGTGAGTGAGATGGTCTTTGTGATCTGCTGCTGTCACGACATGTCAATCAACAAAATCATGTCCTGACAAGAGTTTATTTTCAATCTTTATGAGCTCATTATAATGAAATATTTCCCGTTTTACTTTTTAGTGAATAAAGAGGTATCATATCAATCACAAGTGCAGTATGGAGTACCTCAAGGCTCGGTACTAGGGCCGTTACTCTTCACGCTGTACATGTTCCCTTGGGAGATATCATCAGGAAACACGGTGTTAGCTTTCACTGTTATGCTGATGATACTCAGCTCTATATTTCTTCGTGGCCCGGCTAAACATACCAATTTGTAACTAATGGAATGCATAGTCGATATAAAAAACTGGATTACGAGTAATTTCTTACTGCTAAATTCTGAAAAAACAGAGGTGTTCATTATAGGACCTAAAAGCTCTGCATGTAATAACCTAGAACACTGTCTAAGACTTGATTGCTGCTCTGTCAATTCTTCGTCATCAGTTAGGAACCTAGGTGTGCTATTTGATAGCAATCATTCCTTAGAAAAGCCACGTTTCTAACATTTGTAAAACTGCATTTTTCCATCTCAAAAATATATCTAAATTACGGGCCTTTGCTCTCAATGTCAAATGCAGAAATGTTAATCCATTACTTTCATGGCCTCAAGGTTAGATTATTGTAATGCTCTATTGGGTGGTTGTTCTGCACGCTTAAGTAAACAAACTCCAGTTAGTCCAAAATGCAGCAGCTAGAGTTCTTACTAGAACCAGGAAGTATGCTCATATTAGCCCGGTCCTGTCAACACTGCACCTGGCTCCCTATCAAACATTGTATAGATTTTAAAATCTTGCTTATTACTTATAAAGCCCTGAATGTTTTAGCACCTCAGTATTTGAACGAGCTCTTGTTACATTATAGTCCTCCATGTCCGCTGCGTTCTCAAAACTCTGGTAATTTGATAATACCTAGAATATCAAAGTCAACTGCGGGCGCTAGATCCTTCTCCTATTTAGCGCCTAAACTCTGGAATAACCTACCTAACATTGTTCGGGAGGCAGACACACTCTTGCAGTTTAAGGGTGCTTTCACACTAGCACTTTTGGTGCGCACCCGGGTTCGATTGACAGAGTCAGAGTTCGGCTCGTTTGGATGATGTGAACTCTCATTGTTCGGGAGTGCGCACCCGCGAAACCGTACCTGGCAGTTTAAAAATGGTGGTTGGAGTAAAGTTGAGAACTCTCTGGGTACGGTTCAGCTGCTGATGTGACGCAATCGTACCAAAATCGCGGAAGTGATTTCGTTAAATGACCTATTATTTGATGAAAGCGTTCTGTTTGTGTGTGTGTTTTACTCACTTTCCTGACGAGTGTGACTGACGCAAGCTGCAAAACGTTCATTTGCCTTCAGCGTTCTTTAGAGCATTTACAGTACATTCATAAGACAGACGCAAGTGCCGTTATGTACCGAAGCTTTGTAAACAAAACGAACGGTTCAAAAACATAAATACATAAAAGTGCAGAGAGTAATGTTATGCATTTGCCGCCTTCTCCTGCGCCGTCGTTACTAAGCGACGGGGTAAACAGCTGCTGGCTTGATGATGCAAGCGAACCGCGGTTCGGACTCAAATATTATAATATGAACACAGTCCAGCAGGGGGAGGGGGGAGCAATCGAACTCGGGTTCGGACCAGGCAAGTGAACCAAGTGTGAAAGCACCCTAAATCTAGATTAAAGACCCATCTCTTTAACCTGGCTTACACATAACCCACTAATACACTTCTAATATCCAAATCCGTTAAAGGATTTTTAGGCTGCATTAATTAGGTAAACCGGAACCGGGAACACTTCCCATAACACCCGATGTACTTGCTACATCGTTAGAAGAATGGCATCTACGCTCATATTAGTCTGTTTCTCTCTTATTCCGAGGTCACCATAGCCACCAGATCCAGATCCAGTCTGTATCCAAGTCAGAGGGTCACTGCAGTCACACCGGATCCAGTACGTATCCAGCCCAGATGGGTGTGATCAGCACTAGAAAGGACCTCTACAGCCCTGAAAGACAGCGGAGACCAGGACTAGAGCCCCAGAGACAGATCCCCTGTAAAGACCTTGTCTCAGGACGACCACCGGGACAAGACCACAGGAAACAGATGATTCTTCTGCACAATCTGACTTTGCTGCAGCCTGGAATTGAACTGCTGGTTTCATCTGGTCAGAGGAGAACTGGCCCCCCCGACTGAGCCTGGTTTCTCCCAAGGTTTTTTTCTCCATTCTGTCACCGATGGAGTTTTGGTTCCTCTGGCTTGCTTAGTTGGGGACACTTAATATCCAGCGATATTGTCAACTTATTTGCACAGATACTATTTAAACTGAACTGAGCTGGATGATGACATCACTGAATTCAATGATGAACTGCCTTTAACTGAAAATTGGGTGTTTACTTTTGACATTTTGCAGTATTGACACTATTTTCTTATTTGATACTGTAAAGCTGTTTTGGCACAATCTGTATTGTTAAAGGGATAGTTCACCCCAAAATGAAAATTCTGTCATTAATTACTCACCTTCATGTCATTTAAATCCTGTAAGATCTTCGTAACACAAATAAAGATATTTTTGATGCCTAGAACGAAGAATTGACAGAACAGCCATCAAGTGTTAGACAGTGTTCTAGGTACAATGTTTACGGTCAGATCAAAGTGTAAACAATGGGTACTCTCCAAAATGGTGCTTTAGGGTGACAAGGAGGAGATGCATTGTTGAATAAAGTCATTATTTTTGTTTTATTTGCACACAAAAAGTATTCTTGTAGCTTCGTAAAATTACGGTTGAACCATTGATCTCACATAGATTTTTTTTAACTATCTCTTTGCTACGTTTCTGAGCCTTGATCGTGTTAAGATCCTTGCTGTCTATGGAGGGTCAGAGAGCTTTAGGAATACATCAAAAATTAATGGAACGACATGAAAGTGAGTAATTAATGACAGAATTTAAATTTTGGGGTAAACTATCCCTTAAAAAGCGCTATATAAATAAAGGCGACTTGACTTGATTAGACTTTTGATATGACAAGACTATTGATATCCTAAAGTCTTGATGTCCTGTTGTTTGTTAGCTGCCATTCACAAGTGTCTTTAAAGGCTTTACATTACTGAAGAACTGGTGACATTAAATTACAGTTTTATTTTAGTATCACTGATGCTATTTTACTTTCTATTTATATTTTAAATCTATTATTATATTTACTGTTTAAAAAAAATAGTTTTCCCAGTTTTTTAATTTGTGTCTATAGTTTTATTTCAAGTTGTATTATTTTAGTATGTCAAATCAAACTAAATTAAATTGAAAAATAATTCTGTGGAAACTAGCTGAAATTGAAAAATCAAAATAAAACATTACTGAAAATTATTCTACTATCAATAAGATACTAGAGTTTCTATTAGTCTTTGTTTTTAGATTTTCTGTTTTATTTTAATTTACATTAGAGTTGTAGTAATTTTGTCTGTTTTTTGATTTTTTTATGTCTATATGGTTTATGGTTTTAGTTTTAGTTATTTTAGTACATCAACAAACTAAATTGAAATGAGAAACGTTGCATGGCAACTAGCTGAAATTATATTGTATTGCAGTTAAAATGTATTTTATTTCAGCTACTTGCAAAGACAACGCTTCTCATGTTAATATTAACCTTTATCTTAGTATCAGTTTTAGTTAAGTACAATAAACTTGAGAGATACAGTACACATTTGCACATAATTCAGAAGACAGATAAAATAATAACAGTTGAATGTAAGTCTAGTCAGTGCGGTAATGAACATCACTGCTGTGTTTCTGCTGACAGTGCAGGGTTTGTATTTGTTCATCTGCATTCTGTCAACAAGCCTCCGTCTCTGCTGTATCTCAGTCTCTCTCTCTGTGTGTTAGCCATATCTCACTCCGTCTCTGGGCTTGTTAACGCAGGTGTGTGTATGTGCTTCTTATCGTGAATGGCTCGGATGATTTTCCAGCCCTCTGCCGTCTCTGCTGTGGCTGGGATATTTCCAATTGACAGGTGAGCTGTCACTGCCTGCTGCTCGATGGCCGTCTTTAACTCGCAGCATTCACAGCCGGCCCGTCAACTGACAGAAAAATACCCAACTGCAGCACAGAAAAGGACTTAATGTCCCATTCACCCCAGTCACCGTCTCAAAATTGCTTCTCTTTTCTGCTCACGTGTTAGATATTGTTTCCATGACAGAAGCACTTGCTATTATTGCACTTTGAAATATGAAAGTTTAAAAAAAAAGAGAAAGAGAAAGGCGCATTTGGAGAAAAAGGTTGCAGGGGGGACAGGGTTGTGAGGATGTAATTATTTAAAATAGTCTGCTAATGTGTATTATCATGCCATTAAATGTAAATGAGATGAGGCTAAAAGACCTGACTTGTCAATTGCTTGAATAAAAGAAAAAAGCTGAAAAGAGAAAAAAACAAATCTTTGGATGAAAAAGGGCACTTATGTGAGCAAATGCATCGTGTGACGATCCGTCTGTTCGCCGGCTCGAGCTGCAGATGAAAAACACTCGCCTCGTTCTCTAAGACCTGCTCTTTCACATTCTATTCTCTTATTTCTGTCATTTCTCTTAAGCTGCACGATGAAATCTGTAATTTTTGTTACTTCAAATTAATTAAACTAGATTTAAGCAAATTAAATATAAAAAATAAACATTTTATTTCAGATAGTTCTCATTTTCATTTTGTTTAACTTCATATATTAAAGTAACTTAAAATAAAACTGAAATAAAAGCTAATATGACAAAAACACACCAAAATTACTAAAACTTAAATTAAAATGACAACTGAAAACATCTACCTGTAGTTTTACGTTGTTTCCTCTTATTCCTTTTCATTCACTGCTGTTTGCTTTTTTCTTAAAGCTGCACAATTAAATCACAATTTAAAAAAATTTCCCCAGCTTTTTTGCCAAGGCAACATTTCTAATTTTCATTTAGTTTAACTTGATCTACTAAAGTAACTTCAGCTAAAACTGAAATAAAAACAAAACAGAATTGCAAAAAACAAACAAACAAACAAACAAACAAAAAAACCTTGAAATAAAATAAAAACAGAAAACATTTACCTGTAGCTTTACATTTTATGTTCTGTCTTTTATTCTTTTCATTATCTTTATGTTTGCTTTTTTTCTTAAAACTGCAAGATTAAGTCTGAAAATATAGCTTTAAATCAAAAAAAAAGCATTTTCACTACTTAAAATAAATACTATTTAAAATTATATATATAAAACTTTTATTTCATCTTGTTACACACACACAAACACAAATTGGTTCTTCAGTGGTTCTTTGTGGAAGTCGAGGTGCTTTATAGCCCTGCTACATGGTTCTTTGACTTGTAATCATAGGAGAACCAATTTAAATAAGGGTCTTCAGCGGCTCTTTGGGGTGATTGAAGATTTAAAGATATAGGTGCTATGTAGCACTTAAAGTGGTTCCACTATGATTAGGAGCCAAAGTACCACTTTTAGTGTTATTTAGCATCATTTTTAGAGTGTACCAAGGCAACATTTCTCATTTTCATTTAGTTTAACTTAAGCTCTGACTGACACGAACACTCAGTGTTTACATCAGAATACGGCACACAGGCCAGGAGAGCTCGGTGCGATCTGTTATCAGCAACATTAGACTGAATATTACTGTTCCACAGCGAGATGAATCTCATTAAGCTCAGCTCTTCTGTCTCTCCTCTCCACCGTACGAGAATGAATGAAACGAGCTTAACGTTCAGTCTCACAAAACAAACCTGGCGTTTCCTGACCGAACGCTACTCTCTCGCTGTTACAACAAATAAAGCCTTTTCCTTTCCATTTCTTCTTCTTCTATGCCATTTCTCGTGCCATCAGATTTTCAAATGAATTCTGGGTCTGCGAGACCTTTGTGCAGCTCTGCGGAGCAGAAAAGGGCTAAAAATGACAGTTTGATAATGACCCCGTGGTTGAGGAGAGGCTTTGCTGGAAAGCACTTATTACTCTCTAAGTGCTGCAGCCGGCTAAAGTGAGCTGTTAACCAATATCATTTGAGGAGAATAGCCAGGGGAGCTCTTTTGATATGCAGAGGAGCTGACCCCCGCGCTGCTCCTTTAATTGGGTTTTTAATTTTCCAGGCCATCTGACGATATCAGACATGATCCTGCAGCTTTGTCACAGTGATTCTGATCTCGAGAGCATCCGCATCTGATACAGGCTTCCGTCAGGAAACTTTTATAGCGTTATAATAAAAAAATCATACGACTGAATCTGCTACACTGAAAAAATGTTACTTTGAAATGATTCCCACTCAGAAATTGCTAGTAAATTTCACAAATATTTATACAAAAAACAACAAGAACCAATACTGAATCAAATGTACTTTAATTAAATGTGTTCCATTAATCTTTATTTTATTTACAACTTCAAAAATCATTTTTATAGTGGACATACATTGCCATTAAAAAGTTTGGGGTCGGTAACATTTTATGTATTTATTTTTTATGAAATAATACTTTTATTCATCAAGGATGCATTAAATTGACAGTAAAGACATGTATAATGTTAGAAAATATTTATTTTTCAGATGAATGCTGTTTTTGAGCTTTCTACACTGATTTTTTTCCCCAATGTTGTAAATGTTGTAAAGATTTTCAGAGTTCATTTTGCAAGTGAATACTATTTCAGTCTTTTTGCATTTAATTCAATGAATTACTTGCTGTTTCTTTATAATTATTTGTGAAATGTAGTAGCAATTTCGGAGTGAAAAGTGTTATAAATCCGACACCATTTTTTTTAGTGCAATCATCTGTGAATCCTGAAAAAATAAAATGTATCACGGTTTCCACAAAAATATTGTGCAGCACAACTGTGTTCAACATTGATAATAATCAGAAATTTTTCTCAAGCAGTAAATCATCATATTAGAATGATTTCTGAAGATCATGTGACACTGAAGACTGGAGTAATGATGCTGAAAATACAGCTGCACATCACAGAAATACATTACACTTTAACAGATATTCACACAGAAAACAGCTACCCTATTTTAAATGATATATAATAATATTTCTTTGAGAAAAAGTAAGCAATCTTTTGAGCAGTACTGGCCATAGTATGATTACACCAATGCATGTCATTTCAGCTCAGCTTGAAAACGACAAAAGTGCACATTTCCCATTTCTTGGGAAAAAATCTAAAGATGTATTTTTGTCTGTATGACTCCCGTCCCATTATCATGAGCGCTCGCTTTAGACTTTGAAAGCAATCCCTTCAGTCACTGGATGGTTTCCCTCTTCAGCATCAGCGCTCGGGGTCCGGAGTCGAGAGCCGCTGAGGGTTTTAAAGCGTTTCTGCCCTCTGTTTGTACAATCAGCAGGACCACACAAAGAGACTCAACCTCCTAATCTCTTAACCAAACAAGACCGCAATTACACTCGCTGATAAAGTGGGAACATTTCCATCGGAGCGGCTGCCGAGAGTCCCGGGGTTTTGTTCTCTGAGTCTCTGCTCTGCTAATAACGGGCTGAGCTCAGAAGCATGTCAGAGACGGAGACCGAGGAGATGTTGAATAGAGGACCACCTCTCCATCACAATCAGGAGCTTCAGCACACTTTAAAGTGCCCCGAATAATGACACAAACAACTGAAGAGAGTTCCCTTTCACCTGTGGAAGCCAAATGATTTTGTTTCTCCGAGAAATACGCCTGTATTTTCACACACACTCAATTATTGAAATCGCATTAGACGAATCACTAATTACAGCAGATGAAAATGAGGATCCTGACTGTAATGAATATGTCCGGTATTAATGTGATGGCAGCGCTGGTGTGATACGGGATTGTTCTCAGATGAATGAGCGTGCGACCGGCTCGTATGGGAGCTGAAGATTATTTCAGCAGAGAAAGAGGAACAATAGACAATCCCTTTAGCTGCTTTATCACAGCTAACAAGAGCCAAAGACAGCGTTCTGCTTGTTCTCTGGGCGTTTGTTCTCAGTGTTTCGCTCACTCTGTGTTTGTCACTGCACTCGGTCGATCAGAAATGTGTTTGTGTCAGTGTCTATACAAGCGAATATCTTAATTATTCCACACTGTGTGATTTTGACAGGATTGTTTGTTTGTTTGTTTTGTCATTGTTGTTGTTTTGTTTTTCAGTCTTAAATCCAAAAGTGTACATAATTCTATTTAAAGCATGCTTGATATGAATGTACTGCACTCTCAGAGTTTGATCTTCAGTGTGCTTGGTTTTATAATGACCTGCATGTGACTGAGTGACTGACCACTGACAGACAAGAGCAGGGTTCAAGAAAAACATTTCTGTGATTCCATTCAGTGACGCTAGCGGCAGAGACATTTAAAACATGTTGTGTTTAGAATCTCAGGTAATAAGCTGATCATCTGGACATTTCTGACCCACTTCTGTGTTTATATACTTTCATGTTTTTGGTTTGAAATGTTGTACTTTCAGTTTAATATATCCAACATGACAAACAAGTTTATGTTTTTGTAAAAAAAAAAAAAAAAGAATAAAAAAAGAATAATAATAATAATAACGCTACAGTGGGTTAAATAAAGTCATTAAACTGGCACTAAATTAATGTAATTGTACTTCTCAAGTTCAGTTAACCATTATTAGTATAATTTAAAATTTCATTTTATTGTTTAATAAAGGTTCAAAATGTTCACTTACACTGAAAATAAACTGTGAAGTACAAAAAGTCAGAGTACTTCATTGAAAAATTTACTCCAATAATATATATATATATATTATTTATTTATTTTTTAAATTAGTTTTTACAGTGTAATGTAAGTGTTCATCAAGGCACAACAATGAAAGTGTTTTTGGTTTCAGTAATATAAATAAACAACAATACTGTAAGGTTAGGATTCAGTACAATTCAAAAGCTTTATTGTTTATCCCAAATGGGGTAGAAAACTGTCTTTAGACAAAAGGCTCAACACACAAACAATACAAACAATCATCACAACTATAATAATACATACAAATTTTATTTTAAGATCCTATTTAAAATACCAGTCACAGCTGGGATGAAGTATTAGGTTTGGTTTATGGTTAGTTGCTTGTAATTATGCAAAATCTCTGTTACTACTAAGTTCAAGTCATGTATAAGAAGGACACTGTAAATAAAGTGTTAGTGTGTATGAAGTGTCCTTGAATTTGTTTGATTTCATTCTGTTAGGGTGGATTTGGCTCGTTTAGGCCACATTTTCACAGTCTGAAAAAAAAGGTTCAAATACAGTATGTGTTTCAAATACAGTTTTCAGTGCACACGATGTTTCTGTAAGAGGTAGCGGGTGAATTCTGTGCTTTATATCAATGCATTATTAAATGTTTTCCCAGATGTGTGTAGTATCATAACAGAGAACTTATTTAATACTCAGTCTGTCATTCCTGAGGTTTATGAATTCATATTCTTTCTCTGTCGTTTTTGATGCAGTCCATCATTTTAAAGTGGTTTCTGATTGTGAAAACAGCTGTAAATCCGCGTGCATGTGTGCGTGAGTCCTACAAGGACGAACACTGAAGGGAAGTTAAAACGCTGCTCATTTACTGTAAATCAGGAGTGTGTGAGTCAGATGTTCAGAAAGCTGCTTCCTGGAGTCAAGAGAGCAGCGATATTTATATGATAACAGTGTTTCATCAGACTCTCTGTTACACACACACACACACACACACACACACACACACACACACACACACACACACACACACACACACACACACACACACACACACACACACAGTAACTCGGCTCTATAAACACAGGCATTCCATAGACTTATACTGTTTTTACTTTCAGCTGCTATATTATAAACACTTTGGACTGAGACACACTCACCAAACACAACACATTCCTGAATGCATCTGAGTAGTTGATAAAAAGGTCTGTTGTGTACACGATATTGGCTTAATCAGTTGTTTCACCTTTGGTCACTATGTTATTGTTATGCCATCTTATTTTGACTCACCTTCACTGTAATGTGTGCATCTGTCAGTAGAGATGGTGCTTGTCATTTGCAGGCAGTGCTGGGTACAAACTGATTACATCTAATCTGAATTAAAGCCGACTACATTTTAAAATTCTCAATCTGATTACAGTTACGTGTTTATATATATTACATACTATTCACATAATGGCAATTATACACCATTTATTGATTCTCCATAATTTCAGTTTTCTCTTTCAGATTGTCCTTGTTATTGTTACATTCATGAAGTCATTATCAACACATTTAAATGTTCACAGTTCTCTGATGTCAGTTAATGGTCACATCGACATGCAGGCAAATACAATATTTTTACGGTCCAAGTGCTTTATTTTGATTGTTCTTATTTTAAAGTAAGTTAATAATTAAATTAGCTCAGTTTGTCATTTTGAACATCAGTGCACTTCATGAAGTCATGGAATATATTTTCTTAAGTGTTGGGTCAAAAATATTCAAAAAGTAGTCAGAATACATTACCTAGAATGTGTAACCCAGTAGATTACATTATTAACTAAATTTTTTTATCCTGTAATTTGTAATCAGCCATGGACTACAGTGTGTAAGTAATCTGCCAGGACTTTTTGCAGGTTCAGATTCTTCTCTTCTCTGCTTCAGTCCTGCAGAAGTTCACATGCATTTGTCTGCGTGTGATTTGTTTCAGAGAATAGTTTTGATAATGCAGGAGGAGGCCGACAGTCATTTCCAGTTCCAGACACAAGTGCCCAGTGGTTTATGGTGATGATTAGAGGCGCGAGCGAGATGTTCTTCTGGGTCACTGGCAGATGTTGGATGGTTGAGCTGATTAGACGCTGCTCCGTGTCTCCGAGTCGACTGTGGCAGCACCGCTTTCTGTTGTGCCATTATTCCGCTCACTGATTGTAATAATAACTCTCGTTTTCTTCTCCACACTGCTTTTCTCCTTAACAACCTCCTTTAAAAGTCATTATTTAAAAGCATTCTCTAATTTTGCCTCTCTGTCTGTCTGTCTTCCTTTCTGCAGAAGCTTTACACGTCAGCTATTGTGTGAAATGGCTCCTTTTTGTTTCAGTTTAAATGCTGCTATTGTGAACTTTTCTTAGCCACTCTCATTTCCTTTAGTTTGACTGTCCTTTCTTAGCTTTAAATATTCACTTCCCAAATATAAAATAAGATTTTGTATTGTGTGCATGTAGGTGTGCAACACATAGCCTTCAAAATTGAAACAAATTAAGACTTTTATTCATCAAGGATGCATTAAATTGATCAGAGGTGTTTGTATGTACTTTTGTTTTGTTACAGAAGATTTATATTTAAATAAATGCTGTTCTTTTGAACTTTCTGTTCATCTGTGAATCCTGAAAAATAAAATGCATCTCAGTTTCCACAAAAATATTGTGCAGCACAACTGTTTTCAACATTGATAATAATCAGAAATGTTTCTCAAGCAGCAAATCATCATATTAGAATGATTTCTGAAGATCATGTGACACTGAAGACTGGAGTAATGATGCTGAAAATACAGCTGCACATCACAGAAATAAATTACAGTTTAACAGAGATTCACATAGAAAACAGTTACCATAAATTGTAATAATATTTCACGATTTCACTGTATTTTTAATCAAATAAATGCAGCCTTGGTGACTTTATAAGACATATTTATACACTACACTAAATATAAGTACATTTGTTTGCTATATGTCTTTATTGACCAAAAATAGATAATCAAAGATGTTGTTAATGTTCCAAACAGTTTCCTAAAGCTGGGCTCATTTTACCGATTATGAAACCTGGTTGCAGCACACACATAAGGAGAATTTTTGCAGATTATCTTCCCTCAAATCATAAACATGCACAAACTACAAGATTTGAAAATGGTGGCACATCACACACTACAAGATATCATTAACATTACACAAACAATCATGTTACTACATAACTTCAAGAAGCAGTTTCCTCCATCTCCACTATCCATACAGCAGCTGTTTTGTGGTTGTGCGTTGGCTGTTGTGAAAGTACTGACATAATCATCCCGATTTAAAATCCTAAATATTAAACATGCTTGATATGATCAGGGAAGCCCCGATTTGTGTGCGAGCCGATCGGGAGGTGTGAAGATCGATCTGTGTACGCCTCACATTACCAGATAATCCATGCCAAACATCAGAGCCGATCGAGGTGCTCGACAAGATTTTTGCTCTGATTCTCAGGAAGGAAAAATCGGGGATAAATCGAGCTAAAACTCTTGTAGTGTGAACCTGGCTTTAAGGTGCTGCTAGAGATGCAGCTCGGTTTGCATTTGCGTGAACATGATGACTCTGCGGTGTGTTTTGTTGGATCGGCTCAGAGCGTTGAGTGCATCCCATCAGCCCACCGTCACACGGCTCACCTGACCTCCACACGCCGGCCACGGAAGGAAGTTAAAGAGGTCTGAAGGTCAAAGGTGAGACTCCCGCCAGAGCTCCCGATGTCACGGACACTGTTGTTGTTTTCCTCCAGATAATTTGTTAAATCCGGTTAAAGAAATAAAACCGTGTGACCATCGTTTTTAGCTGTGAGTGAAGAGCTGTAGAAGTGCTTCCTCTCGTACATTTTTATCTTGTTTGTCATGAACAGCACTGATAACACGGTTTAACTTTAGAACGTTAATCTGGGAAACAAGCTTGGGAAAGAGAACAGCTGGACAGAAGAGTGTTGTGTATATTTCTGCGGTATTGAAGCGTCAAACGTGTAGTTATTCTAGGCCTGTTGTTCAGACTGCTGTCTGTGGAATCACATTCACTTCACCCATACGATTCAGTCTATATATGTTCTGTTGTGTAAATTCATATGTGAGCCCTGGATTATGACGTAAGAAGAAACCCTCAACGAGTCAAACATGAGATGGAGCAAAATGACAGGCGACAAAAATGCTGAAGTAGTCAGTGTTCATATCAGCAGCATCTCAGAGATCTATAGTCGACTGCTTCAAACAATGGAAGTGCAACCATGTTACTACAGTTTTGGGAAGCAGTTGTGACTAGTAGTTCTCCAACAATGCATCACTTGCTATGGTTGTTAATCAGCAAGTACATCATTGTACAGGATTGGCTGTTATTGTGCATTTCTGATTTCGGCACAATCAGACATATTGCTTTTGTTGCCGGAAAATCTATACGTTGATAGGAGCTCCAATGAGAAGGTGAGAGCTGTGCTGAACTCACCGAGAGACGCAAATAACCAGAGCAGACTCTCATTGCATTTATTTCATATTTATTGAATTTCTGAACACGGCAGATGATAATCTCTTAAATGTCTGAGCGCTCCTTCCCTGCTCCAGCCGACTTATTAAAACATGTATTGCTGAATTAATGTGGCTCATCTTCATCTTTTTGTTTTCTGCTTGGGTGAGTTTCATGGAGGAGCTCCGCATAATTGAGCCGCTGAAGCTCTCAGGTGTGAGGTGGGACTGTTCAAGAGAATGAAGATAAGAAGAAAGATAGCAAGTCAATACCTAACCAATCCTTCATGAATCGACAGCGTCTTAAACCTACGCTTTCAAGATTTTCCCTCATGCCTTTGTGCTGCAAGTGAACGATGCTGGAGATCAGAACCGTCTCCATCCTGACAGTTTCCAGGCAATTATAAATTGACTTCATCAAATGTTGAGTCGTCATCAAACCCTCGTGCTTCATTGACAGCTCATCACGCAGCGGCACCCATCGACTGAGCAGCTCTCAGAACAATAGACCATCAGCCGTCCTCTCCCAGAGCTCTTTGTCATCAACTACAAAGAGATGATTTAGGTTAATTAAATCCAGGCTGATTGTCGGGGCTGAGCGCCATTTGAAATGCCCCATTTCATAGAAATTGAATTAAATCTGGTCCGGTTGGAAAGCACCGTCAACATGGGGTTACATTCACATTCAGACTTTTGGCAGACACTTTTATCCAAAGCGACTTTTCATGCATTTCTTGCATTTAAAGGAATAGTTATTTTAGTTAATTTAGTATCGGCGTCTACGCAATGGATGCTCTGCAGTGAATGGGTGCCATCAGAATGAGAGTCCAAACAGCTGATAAAAACATCACAATAATCCACAAGTAATCCACAGCACTCCAGTCCATCAGTTAACATCTGGAGAAGACAAAAGCTGAAACAAATCCAGCATTAAGATGTTTTTAACTCAAATACATTGAATCCATAATCCATAATAACACTTCCTCCAGTGAAAAAGTCCATCATCAGAATTCCCCAAAATATTTGTTTAGAACTGTTTTGGCTTGTAAACAGTGTTTGATCTGTGTATATTTCTCTCCTGGTTCAGAGGACAATGACTTTCCCACTGCAGAAAGTGAAATATTATATGATGTTTTATTATTTGTTTGGTGGAGCTGTTTTGGTAATTGTATTAACAAGCACACTAGTGGTATATTTACATTTATAAGGACAACTTACCTCCCTTTCATGACAGTTTTCCAGCTTTAGGTTTTTCTGTTTTGGTCTTTATATCAATGATTTAACTTTTTCAGTTTTTTGATTAGAACTGTGATGGGTGGATTTTTTTCGTATCCTCCGTCCAACCGGCTGGCCCTAGTCTCACTCTTTTTTCACCAGTCACTGCCGCTGAGCACCAGGCTTCATCGCATCCGCTGCTCTGCTCGACCAGCCACATGCTCTCCACAATGCCAAGTCTTAACCTCGCCTCCGAGACTTCCGACTTCTTCCCTGACATCCTCGTATCATTCGGCCATGCCAATATATTATCTGATCGGAAAGTGGATAGTGTTTAAGCCTGAAGCAAACGCTAATTTATTCAGACGAACCATTCTCGCTGAGGGTAAATAAAGCAGATCTGTACAATCTATTCTTCCTTGCTAGCGCGAGGCTGCCTCCGCAAATCAAGTTTTTAGGTAAAGATGCTAAAGGTAGGTTGTTTGTTGCTAAAAGTTTTTAAACAACAAGATAACATTATGGTTCATTTTTGTAACCATGACGCAAAACTGCGTAGAACACACAATAAAATTACTCACATTTTCTGTATTAATTTTCAGTAGCATTTTACCTTTATTTTAAATCACAAATTGTACTCCGATACACAGATAAGATGCAAAAGATTGATTACCAAGAAAATAAGTTCAACAGTGTACCTAAATAATTAACAATTATAGGTGCAAACTCCTCCCGTTTCTAATGATCACTTTTTTCTTTTCAGTAGCCTCCAGCTTTCGTAGCAGACACTAGCCCAGAGGCCGATTTAAACGTCAGGCTGCCTCTGCTGACAATTACAGCCCATGCTCTTCTTCCTCATAGCTCCATACTTACATTGTCTTCCAGATCAAGTTCTGGCTCCCCTCGATCTTCAAGATGCAGCAGGCCATCAGAAAGTTTGGGCCGCGCCCCAGAGTCGGCTGATCCTCACACTGCATTCCCTCGCTCCTCTTCTCAACCAATCACTGTGGCATTTTCAGCTACAGCGCCGCACCCAATGTCGCTCGTTAGCATGGCTGCCTAAACTCCTATCCTTCCCACTCCCTTCCTTCTACCTCTGGTGGCAGACGTTAACGTGAGGCTGCCTCTGCTAGCCACTCAAGCTCAGCCACCTTAATCTTACCATTCCTTTTCTTCTTTTTCAGACATCCAAGCAGTGCATCATCAGCCAGCAATGCAAGCTTACTGGCCATCTCCCTCATTTCCTTCTACCTCTTCCTATGTGCTTCCCTATGCTCCAGAGGCTAATCCGTGTGTGAGGCTGCCTACGCAAAAGGTTACGGCCCCTCCTTATCTTCCTTCCAACCTTTCTCTCCAATCTTAACCCCAGTACACTTCATTCACAGCAGTCCGACTACCTACCCCACTGAATGCTGCAGCTCAGGTACCACCCCCTGTGCCTAATGCCATCAAGTCGCAGATTCTCGCAGAAATTCAGAAGTGCTGGCTCTGGAGGCAGACCCATCGCCAACCTCAGTACCTCAATATTTGCTACTCGTATTCCCATAACACATCCCTTAAAACCTCTCCTCAATGCATCACTCAGTTCAATCCTCTGAGCAGTTTCACTCAGAACCAACAATCTCAACTAACTGCTTGGAGATGCTTCAAAGCTTTCCACCTCTCGTACAACCTTTCATTTCCTGATTTCTCCCTCCTCTCGATCATATCTTTCGTTTCCTACCTTAACATCTGGAGGGAGAAGGAGAGAAGAAGGAAGGAGAAAAAAAAACTATGCCCAGTCCATCAAAAGTTATCTAAGCGGCATCCAATTTTTCACAAATTAATCTACAGCAACCCCCTCTCTTGAAATAAACAATTATCAAACATATCTTTTGATCAAAGGAATTCAGTGCTCCATCCTCCAAGCCCAAGTACTAGACAACCAATAATCTTAGACATTCTCTCTAAATGCATCCACATTCTCCGCTCAGGGTACCACTCACTTCATACCGCTCGTACACTTGACGCAATGTTCATACTGGCTTTTTTCGGTTTTCTGAGATGCTCGGAATTCACAATTCTCGGAATTCAACCCCAAACTCCATCCAACCATCTCCGACCTTTCCTTGCTCGACAGAGAAACTATCTCCCATTTAATCAAACAAAGTCAGTCAGATCAGGAAAAAAGAGGTTACTTCGTCTATATTTTCAACCTCCTGTCACCAATCTAACCATATCAGGCCCTTTTTTCAAACCTCCCAATCAGGTATACCCACAGAAAGATTTTCCAGCCGCTCCTTCTGAATCGGGGCAGCAACTACAGCAGCTCAAAAAGGCCTCTCAGAGCAGCAGATCCAGTATATCTCGGTCGATGGTCATTGGACGCCTTCAAGAGCTACAGGTACATCAGGACCAATCATTTTCACATAAAGCAAGCCCATCTAACTCTGATCAGTTAAATGAAATTTGATACTACCGCTGCCATACCCTGCTCAATTTGATACCATCACTGCAGTGCCCTATAAATCTGATCTGTTTATTGTAATTTGATCTCTCATCTGATACTGCCGCCGCAGTGCCCCTTTCATCTGAATACTGTCGCTGCAGTGCCCTGCTTTATTTGATACTGCCGCCTCAGTGCCCTGCTTAATTTGAGACTGCTGCCGCAGTGCCCCGCTCATCCGATACTGCCGCCGCAGTGCCCTGCTCATTTGATACTGCCGCCGCAGTGCCCCGCTCATCCGATACTGCTGCCGCAGTGCCCCTTTCATCTGAATACTGCCACCGCAGTGCCCTGCTCATTTTAAACTGCATATTGTTATTGTCGCTGCCATACCCTGCTCAATTTTATAGCACCACTGCAGTGCCCTGCTCATTTGACACTGCCGCTTCATCTGATACTCCCGCCGCAGTGCCCCTTTCATCTGAATACTGCCACCGCAGTGCCCTGCTCATTTGAAACCGCCGCTGGCATACCCTGCTCAATTTGATACCATCACTGCAGTGCCCTGCTTAATTTGATACTGCCGCTGCAGTGCCCCTCTCATCTGAATACTGCCGCCGCAGTGCCCTGCTCATCTGATACTGCCACTGCAGTGCCCTGCTTTATTTGATACTGCCGCCTCAGTGCCCTGCTCATTTGAAACTGCCACTGCAGTGCCCCGCTCATCCGATACTGCCGCCGCAGTGCCCTGCTCATTTGAAACTGCCACTGCCATACCCTGCTCAATTTGATACCATCACTGCAGTGCCCCGCTCATTTGATACTGCCGCCGCAGTGCCCCGCTCATCCGATACTGCCGCTGCAGTGCCCCGCTCATTTGATACTGCCACTGCAGTGCCCCGCTCATCCGATACTGCTGCCGCAGTGCCCCACTTATCCGATACTGCCACTGCAGTGCCCCGCTCATCCGATACTGCCGCTGCCATACCCTGCTCAATTTGATACCATCACTGCAGTGCCCATCTCATGTGATACTGCCGTTGCAGTGCCCCTTTCATCTGAATACTGCCGCTGCAGTGCCCCTTTCATCTGAATTTTGTCTGTGCAGTGCTGTGGTTGTTTTGTACTGATGATTTTGTAGTGCCGCTGTAGTTTGACGCTGATTTGGCAGTGCCGCGCTTAATTTAATACTGCTCTCCATCTGTCGTTTTGAGCTTTCAGAGTCAGATAGGGCTCTCCCTTCCGGTGCAGCAGAGCCGCGGCTCCCTTCGGTTGCAGTGAGGGCCCTCCGTCTGTCGTTTTGAGCCTTCAGAGTCGGATAGGGCTCTCCCTTCTGGTGCAGCAGAGCCACAGCTCCCTTTGGTTGCAGTGAGAGCCATCTGTCTGTCGTTTTGAGCCTTCAGCATCAGATAGGGCTCTCCCTTCTGGTGCAGTAGAGCCGCAGTTCCCTTTGGTCGCAGTGAGAGCCCTTCGTCTGTCATCTTGAGCCTTCAGCATCAGACAGAGCTGCCCCTTCTGGTGCAGTAGAGCCACGGCTCCCTTCGGTCACAGTGAGAGCCCTTCATCTGTCATCTTGAGCCTTCAGCATTGGACGGGGCTTTCCCTTCTGGTGCAGTAGAGCCGCAGTTACCTTCGGTCACAGTGAGAGCCCTCCGTCCGTCGTTTTGAGCCTTCAGCATCAGTCAGGGCTCCCCCTTCCGGTGCAGCAGAGCCGCAGCTCCCTTCGGTCGCAATGAGAGCCCTCCATCTGATGCACACTACACTTTTTCTTCAAGGCACGCATATTTTTGGGGGGCTACTGACAAATTTCTGTCTGGCTGCTGTCTCATACCATTAGCTTCTTTTGGGGAGTTCTCTGGGTCCGGGCTCTATCCTGAGCTCGGAGCCCTCCCTCCAGACAACATGCCAAATATGCTACTAATCGCTCTACCATAATATATGTTATTGCGAACTTGTGAAATAACAAAAAAATGTTTTATTAACAAGGTTCGGCAGAAGCACGATCAGATAATCAATCAGTCTGGCCCAGCTGGAGCTCGTCAGCTAATCACCTCAACAAGCACAATACGGGTATATATACAGCCAACTTACCTCTCTTCCATGACAGTTTTCCAGCATCCCTACATTTCTACAAATCTGATGAAGAAATAAACTCATCCTAATCTTGAATGGTGCAAGGGTGAGCACATTTTCAGCAGATCATAATTTTTGAGTGAACTATTACATTACACATTTACATTTGATAAATTTTTGATTTGCCTGAGATTCAAACTTATGACCTTGGTGTTGCTAGCGCCGTGCTCTACTGTTTGAGCTACAGGAAAACGCTGCATGCTCCATGTGGAGCTTGTGATATTCTGAGAGTTGAAGAGAGCGAGGCACCAGAGAGAGTGATGTGCAGCGGTGGTGCTGTGCCAGGCTCTCCAGCGCCGCGGTCGCTCGCTCTTGCCTGACTGGGTGGTTTACTCAGGCTGAAAGCACAGTGCTTGTCATGTTGGAGTGCACTAATTAGACTCCAACCTAATTTTCCAAGCTGCTCTGCTGCCCTTTAAGCCGCCATTTAAAATTCAAAGTGATGGTAATTGTACAAAAGCACGCTGATCCAGTAATCACCCCAAGGTTGCCGTTTTCTTCTTTCCTCCCCCCTCTCCTCCTCCTCCAGTCAGTTTTTTTTTATTGTCTGAAGCTTTAGTCTCTTATGAAGAGGCTTTAAGTAAGCACACAAACAAAACCCCCTCACACGTGAACCCTGCCCTCGGCACGCAACACAAACCACGGGTCAGGCTTCCAGGGGTTTCACAAGCACCACCACCAAATTAGATGTCAAAATAAGTGTCTGCTTCTAACCGAGAAGCAGTGGGTGCATCATTTCAAATAAGAGTCATCAAATGTGATGTCAAGAGATGGACAAAACAGTAGCACAATCCATTAAAAGACCTGCACGGGAAGTCAAGTGTTCATAGTAGGGGAGCTTGTGCATAAACTGTTGGCCGAGTAAATCGCTAAACACATTCAGACTCAATGTATGGTCATTTAAGCGTTTCTACCACAGGTTCAGTGTATGCAAATGAATGAAAATCAAGCACATGAAAGTTATGCAAAAAGTAAATTCTGAGGAACAACAAGACAAAATAACATTGATATTATCCACCTTCATGCTAAAGCTATTAGTTAATAAAGTCTTCATGTAATATTGGATGGTTTAATGTAATGTTTGGATTTGATTTCGAGGGCACACATACACTACCATTAAGATTGTTTTATGTTTTTTAAAGTCTCTTCTGCTCACCAAGCCTGCATTTATTTGATCCAAAATGCAGCAAATACTGTATTTTTTTTCTTTTTAAATATATATATTTACTATTTAAAATTACTGTGTTCTATTTGAATTTTAATTTTAAAATGTAATTTATTCCTGTGATTTCAAAGAAAAGTTTTTAGCATCATTACTTGATCCTTCAGAAATCATTCTAATATTCGGACTTGCTGATATTATTATTATTATTATTATTATTATTATTATTATTATTATTATTATTATTATTATGAAAACAGTTGAATAGATTTTTTTCAGGTTTCTTTGATGAATAGAAAGATCAAAGGAATATCTGAAATACAAATCTTTTGTAATATTATACATTTCTTTGTCATCCCTTTTGATCAATTTAAAGCATCCTTGCTAATTAAAATAATAAAAACATAATAATAAAAATAAAAATAAAAAAAATCATACTGACTCCAAGCTTTTGAATGGTGTAGTGTATAATGTAAAAATAAAAAAAAAGCAGGTCTATTAAAACTGCACATTTGAATTAGTTCTGACCACAGTGTTTTGTCATCATTTGGAAAGGTTTTCCCAAATAACCTATGATTTTGGTAAGGCTAACAAAAACTCTGTGTGAAAAACAGACCTACTCACTTAAGAGCAAAAAAAAAAAAAAAAATCTGTTCTTTCTAAAGGAGAATGTGACTGTCCACAGCTTCACCATCCATTTGAATTTTTCATTCAGAAGCAGGAATACCCAAAGCTGTTTGAAGCTGTTTATTATGGCTCAGGCGTCGCTGCTGTCAGCCGCTCTGTATGAGCTCTTGAAAGAGATTCTTGAAGTGACTGGAGTGTCAGTCCTTGATTGTCTTTGCACTCTCAGGAAATGTAAGAGCGTGCGGCTCCTCAGCCATCACAGTATTGATACTGTAGGACGGATGTCTCAGAACCGCCGAGCGTCTGATCCAAGCTGACAGTCTGCCGGAGAACCGTACCTGATGCAGGTGAGACCGTCTGAAATTCATCAGAGGAAATGTGTTTTCTTCTTTGAAGCAGAGAAGAACTGTGCTTAAATATGAGAACACAGAACTGCGCTTCATTTTTAATATCATCAGATATGCAGTTGATGAGCTGCAGTTCACAGCATTTATAGCGATCCCACAGCGGCTGTGCCAGTGAGGCCTGGGGTGGGAAAGTGCTGCACTGATGAAAAAAGAATTGTTAAATGTAAACATAGAATTGTAAAATGTAAACTTAGAATTCTGAGAAAAAATTAAGAGTTGCGAGACGTTAACAGAATTCTGAGGGAAAAAGTAATTGCGAGATGTAAACAGAATTCTGAGGGAAAAGTAATTGTGAGATGTAAACGTAGAATTGTGAGACGTAAACTTGTGCAAGATGAAACAGATGAATTGTGAGATGTAAAATTAGAATTGTGAGATATAAGCTAAGAATTCTAAGAAAAAAGTAAGAATTGTGAGATGAAATGTAAACTCGGAATTCTGAGGAAAAGAGTAATTGAAAGATCTAAACTTTGAATTCTGAGAAAAAAATAAGAATTGCGAAATGTAAAAAGAGTTGCGATTTGGTCACAATGCTGACTTTATTTTCTCAGAATTGATAATTTATATCTTGCAGTTTTAAGTTTAGATCTCACTTTTTTTTTATCACAGAATGGAACAAAAAGTTAGAGCTGTGAGAGAGAAAATAAAAACAACAACTCACAATTACCTTATATATTAGCCCATAATATAATATATATTATCCCATTGTGAAAATAAGCTTCCATAGTTTTCTGAGAATGGACCATTACTTGAGATCGTCTGTTTGGCAGTCTGAATAATATTTGTACATTTGTCTGAATTTGACTTGCTTCCCTGAGCTCCATTATCGGCAGACTGAATCTTTCACACTCCATTTGATGACTCTGAAGAAATCCAGGCTATTTGTTTGTTTGGGTGGATAAACAGCGGTCAGTTCACTCAGAACACGCTGTCAAGCAGTGATTTGACGATGAGGGGTTTGCTGGGCCGCGTCGCTCCCACTGAGGCGAACGGTACGAGTGAAGGACAGGTGCCTTTACAGTACTTTACTGCAAACATGCAGCAATTTAGCCATATTTCACTTTAGACAAAAGTGCCTCGTTCGCTTCAATAAACAGTGAGTCCTAAACCACAGCACAGGTCACAGACTCCTGAAAGACTGGAAAATACATTATACATACAGCTTCTTCAAAAATGGCAATGTGACAATGGACTTTTATTCTTTATTGTATGCTATCTTTTATTAATGTGTTTGTAGTTGCATTATGGGTGTAAATAACGCCATGATTTTCCTCGAAGAAAGAGCGAATGTTTCATTAGCCTCTGGCTCAGAGCCGACCTCTCGTACCAGCCTCCCTGTTTCCAGTCTTTGTCTGCTCCGTCCTCTTCTCTCCCACAGGAAAAACTCTTGAATTAGTTCACTTATCGTGAGGATGGAGATGAAGGCCAGAACCTCTTTTCTTCTGTCAGATTTGCAGAGATTACCTCCAGCATGATCCTATTAGCTGCAGAGAAAATGTGACTATTTAAAATGGATTTATGAAAAAAAAAAAAAATGAAATAGCCCTGTTTTACTGAATGTGAACTCTCAACAGAAGTTTCCTCCTGCTGCATTCACATGGAGGCTTTAGATCTGTCTGTGCAGGACAACAAGTGCAAAATCATAATCCTGGATTTCGAGGGCTCCTTGAGTTCCCAGCATGCAATCTGCTGGGCCCTGAGAACGATTTGATCTCTCCGAGAATTTCTTCATCAGACTCTTGTAATCATTAACAATGTCAATCACAGCCGCTTTCATGACTCAATATTGGCCTGCAGGAACAACCGCCACTAATGAGAACCACAACTACACAGGCTGGGCTTCCTGACACATGTTGTTGCCAGGGTGTTGCTAAGTGGTTGTTTAGGTGTTACTTGGTGTTCTAAGGTTGTTAACGTGTTGCTAGGTGAGGTGTAGTATAGTCTGTGTGGTAACTAGGGTGGTACTAGATGCTTGTAAGTATTCTAGGGGTTGCTGGGGTGTTGATAGGTGGTGTGTAGGATAGTCTGGGTGCTTACTAGGGGGTTACTAGATGCTTGTAAATCTTCTAAGTGTTGTTAGGGTGTTGCTAGCTGGCTTGTAAGATAGTTTGGGTGGTTACTTGGGTGTTGACAGATGCTTGGTAGTCTTCTGAGGGTTGCTAGGGTGTTGACAGGGGCATGGATAATAGTCTAGGTGGTAATTATGGTGTTGCCAGACTCTTGAAAGTATTCTAGGGGTTGCTAGGGTGTTGTTATGTGGTATGTAGGATAGTCTGGGTGGTTACTAGGGTGTTGATAGATGCTTGTTAGTCTTCTAAGGGTTGTTAGGGTGTTGCTAGGTGGCGTGTAGGATAGTCTGGGTGGTTACTAGTGTGTTACTAGATGCTTGTAAGTCTTCCAGGGGTTGCTAGGGTGTTGCTAGGTGGTGTGTAAGATAATCAGGGTGGTTGACTGGGCGTTACTAAATGCTTGTAACACTTGCTATATGCAGTGTAGGGAGTTACTAGGGAGTTGCTTAGTGGTTACTAGGGCATCAGTATGTGGTTGCCAAGGAATTCTGAACAGTAAGTTGTAGAGTAATCAGTAGGGAATAGTTGGTTTCTAGAAGGCTCTGGGTGGTTGCTAGGGTGTTTCCTAGTGGTTTTCAGTGTGTTTTCTGGGTGTTTTGTTAGTATCTAGTGTGAAAAGAGGCCTGGACCCTCAAGTCTCTGTGGTATTCTGCGACCTTCTGTCAGTGTGCATCTGTGGGACAAGTCATAAATCAATTTGTTTAATGTTATTAAATTGCTCAACAAGCACCACTCATTACTATAGTTTGTCAGAAAACAAGAAAATCAATTGCGCATTAATATAGTTTAAATATTCTCCAGTGTAGTTTAGGAGGTCCGTGGTTGGTGCTCAGGTAGAGTCCTGTAGAGGATGTGCTCTCTCTCTCTCTGTTCAGACCTTGCCCCATCACCACCATCTGCTTCATACACCCACCCCTGGCCCACCTGTGCTTCTCCCATCCTGCAGCCTAATGAGAGCCGATGACGGAGCTCTTCCAGCCTTCACCACAGCTATGGCAGTTATGCTAAGATCATCTGTTTTACACTCAGATGTGAAGGCCATTGTGAGTGTGTCTCAGTCAGATCTATACAGTCGAGCTGCGAACACATGCAAACACATCTGGCCTTTTTATTTAGCTTTATTGGGTAATCGATCCCCTGCAAAATATCATGTGAATAATTAATTTAAAAAATTGATTAACCAGTTAGATAATATTTTAATGAGGTGCCTTGTTAAAATTCCTCATCCAAAGCTATTAATGGTTCATTAACGCAACTAATTAATTAACTGGTTTCTGAATATAAAAAGGATTTCAGTCTGTAATGAGTAAATGTTTGCTGATTAGATCATCCTTCGCCTCATACAAATTTTAATTGTTGGTGCACTGAGAACAAAAAGCCACACAATGTATTTGATCTAATTAAGTTTGTATCTAAATCCACATATTAAAACTAGAGCATGTGTGTTCTGCGTCTGCATGCCGCATGAAATTCGACAAATCCTATTTTTGTGTTTGCCGCATCAGTGAGCAGGTTTCAAACTGTCGTCATATTTCCATAAAGCTCCTCGCTTGTCAGGAGTTCCTCCGGAAGATACGGGCGTATCCCTGCACATCTCCATCGGGTGCGGGCCGTGGTGGTGATAGAGCGAGGTGGGGGGCGATAAAGCATCCGTCCGTGTGATCGGGATCGAACCCCCCGGGATCCGGCAGTACTGTACCCACACCAATCCCTACCCACCATCCAGCCGCATAAATAATGGCAGTTATCTCCCGCGGCTGTGCCTCACTGTCCTCGCCGCGTGTTTAATCAAGCGGCGGCTGACAGGATAGAGCCGTTTCTCAGGAATAATCAGAGGCGTTTTTGCCCTGGTCAGATGTACTAATCCCGCTTTCCTATAACCGGCCTTATCAGCAGCAAAGCCTCTCTCTCTGGGGAAACGCTCAGCCTTCTACCAGCCGCTAATCTGCCCTGAGAAATGGTTAACAGGATGTAAATGGGTTTCAGGATAAAATATAGGCCTGTGTAGAACATATGCCGTATTGTTAAGCTTCTTGCGTGCCGGTTATAGATTACACAGCCAATGCTCTGATGCCGTTGATCGAGGGAATGACGCGTATGTGGATTTCTTTACATGCAAATGATCAGAGGCTTCGTATCACAGGAGATGGTTGAGCTCTCAGAGAGGCTGCAGGTCTCTGATGGTGAGAGTTCATTCTCTGGAAGCCAAAACAGAGTTGACAGGATCTCAGATGTTTTATAGTATAAAGACAGAATATTGTGATTCCAGGCAAACACGTCATTCATTCAATTGAAGTTTGCATGAAATGCATTTCACCCTGTCTATGCTTGTTATTTATCCATGCATACGTGTTTTTGTTTCATTTTTCACATTTTTTTTAATCAAAATATCATAACTGGATATTTCAGCCGAAGCTTGCATTTACATACACCCTACATTTTACTGGTAATCAGTATCACTTGGCTGTGCATCATAATATGGTATAATAGATCTTTTGCTGATCCTGGTGCATCACAACTTTAAACTGTAGAAGAGAATTAATGTTTTGATTGGATTTCTTGGTCAAAAACAGTCCTAGTGTCCCAGCAATTGACTTTCAGATGTTTAAAGGGATAGTTCACCCTAAAATGAAAATGTGATGTTTATCTGTTTACCCCCAGGGCATCCAAGATGTAAGTGACTGTGTTTCTTCAGTTGAACACAAATTATGAATTTTAGTGTTCACAAGAGTTCTAACAGTTTGGATATTGCATGAATCAGATGGAAAAAACGATATAAATACTGTTCAGTTTCTTGCACAGACCGATCATTTTGTGTCATTTTGTGTCCCCGCAGGGTTTAATTTGGATTTGTCTGTGCATGTTTTTTTACTCTCATATATTTTGTTACCATTGACAAGCATTATACGACTGACAGACTGCAACGGCTGGAGTTAAAAATCATAATTTGTGTTGTACTGAAGAAACAAAGTCACCTACATCTTGGATGCCCTGGGGTTAAGCAGATAAACATCACATTTTCATTTTGGTAACACTTTATTTCGATAGTCCACTTTAGACATTCTACTAACAGTAAGTAAATTTGCAACTACATGTCAACTAGCAGTCATCAGAGTATTAGTAGACTGTCTGCTTAATATCTTCTAACCATTTCTTTGTCAACTTGTGGTCGACTTGTACTAACCCTAAACCTACCCTAACAGTCTACTCTGAGAGTTAGTAGACATGTAGTTGCAAATTACTGAGAATTAGTTGATATGTAGTGGACATGTAGTTACAAAGTTACTTATAGTTAGTAGAATGTCTAAAGTGGACTATCTAAATAAAGTGTAACCTTCATTTTTGGGTTAACTATCCCTTTAAATAGAAAAATTGGGTAACGCTTTAGATTACAACCCGCAAATAACTTCGTAAGTATACTGAATTTACGGTGTACATTTCTGTAATTATAGTGTAGCTTACCTATAAAGAATGTACATGCAGGTATATGGGAACAATGTGTTAGGTTTGGGTAATAAGGGGGTAAACAACCAGATATGCAACCTGCAAAGAACTGCATAAGTAAACTGAAGTTACAGCGTAATTTTTTTTTTTTTAGTGTACGTATTCAGTACCTCCGTGTAGGTATAAGGGAATAACATGCGACGTTTGGGGAATAATTGGGTAACAATATTTAAAATTACAAACCAACTATACTGTAAGTAATTGAAACTAAGGGGTACCTGTTCTAATATTACGTGGTATGTATGACCTAAACAACAATCTTATGTTTGGGAGTGATTTAGAAAGACTATACTTTTTTATAATTTTATATTGGTAGACCTTTTTTATTATAGGCCTAAGTATTTTTTAACCATTCTACTATTAAAGGATATATGATGGAGATTACTGAACAACAAAACTGGACATCTAGTGAAATGAGTTTATGAGTTTCTGCTATATGATTTATAATTCACGAGTCTACTTACCTTATGAAAGCAACTTCCCAACACCACTATCAACAAAGAACTTTGCATGATATACCATCAAGGTTTTATGCAGCTTAAAACAAGCTTACCTCTTTCCAGCTGTTTGCAGAAACAATACACAATACATAACATTTGTATTTCAATGGAATATACTGTGATGTTTTTTATAGCAAATATATGTGTATATATATATATATATATATATACACTTGTCCAGTGTTTAAGTTACAGAACAAGTGATCTTCCTCCCTTGTACCATGTAGTTACAGAGTAAATACAACATTTGCGGGCTGTAAATTAAAGTGGTGCTTGTTCTCCCCTTTGTTCCATGTAGCTGCAAAGTGGCTACAACAAATTACTCTGAAACATTGTTTGTACATTAGGTCACACATACATACATATATCAGGTAATGTTGCTTCAAATATTGTTTGAAATTTACTATAGGCCTACAGCTGGGTTAAATTAACCCAAAATGGGTTTTAAAATTAAAATCACACACAATATGACAACAGTAACAACACAGGCAACAGATGATAAAATATTAACATTAATTACACAACTTTAGAAAAAAGCATAGCAATTCCGCACTTATAAAGCTTACACAGTTAAACCAAATTCTTTTTAAAAAGCTTAAGAACAAATTTAAGATTTTGTTCAATTTGTTCATGTCTTTCACCCACTGTTGAAGCTAAACTATTATGGCCAAACCATCACACCAATAAACAAACAGTACTGTAATAAACACTGAAAGTCAAGATTACTGACAGGATTTTTCCATCTTTGATTTTACTGTTTTGATCCACGTCCTCAAGCACAAATTCCAGTCAGTTTCAAAAATCTCTCTCCTCATCCGCGAGACTTGCTGCATGCTCTCTTTCACATCCTCCACTTTCCTAACCCAGCACCGTCGGGTTACTAATTACTAATTATTGAGTCAAATCAAGCCAGCTTTCTAACCCAACAGTCTCAGCCGAGCATTTGGATTGAAACAATTACCAGCTTGTTTTATATGTGTAGGCTATGAAAACGTACACAGTGCATGTTTTTGCTAAATCGCTTTCAAATATAAGATTGTTGTTAGGTCATACATACCACGTAATATTAGAATAGGTACCCCTTAGTTTACCCCTTAGCAATTAATCAAAGAGCTGACAGTATTAATGATATTCAATTCCAGGATAATTAAATAACTAGATTAATAGTAAATGTTTAAATTAACATCACCTTTAATAAATGCTGTGAAAGTATTTTTTATTGTTAGTTCATGTTAACTAATGTAAATAACTTATGTCATCAAATAATAACAAAAGATCCCATCTGGTTTCCACGAGAATGTATCATTAATCCTATATGGTGTATATTTTAATGCAACATGCAGAAATCTGTCAGGGAATGAAAGTTAGCCCGATTTCTAGCTATATAGCTACTTCATATACATTCATTCTTGTTAGCTAACTAACATACTTCGAATTACTGGTCCGTTAGCTACAGAAAGCAGAGGGAAATATAAATATTAGTCAACTGCAATTACATGAATGTGCAGAGCAAATAAAGAAATCTTTCTACATGAGCATAAAAGTGGTGAATACGCAAATGCATGCATCCCTTTTGTTTAATCATGTTTATATTGGATGAGGGCATGAATGGACACTAGAACTGACTGTTTTGACTTTCTTTTCATTGTTGGTCAGCTGTGTCTGAGACTGAAGTCACCTCACATGCAATGTTCAGCATCTAGAACATCAGCATCTATAATTACAGCCTTCCTCTTTTCTTGCTATTCACATGCAAAGCGGCTCAACTGAAGGGGCCACGTGACAACACAGTCGTTATTTTAGAAGCTCAGTGATACGTACAAAACATATAAACACAGCAGCATCTTCAGAGCCGTCGGTGCTCACCTCCAGTCATTTACTGAGCAGCACCGGACGAGACGACTCATTAATGGAGCTGTACTGTCTGTCAGCTGTCCGGTGGGTGAGATCGCTCTTCATCAAGCGCCGCGCTCATCTGCATGGTGGCAACTTTTAATGGAACTGTTATAAAGCAGATCCTCAAATGAGGAATAATTTCTGTCCGCTCTCAGCAGAAGCTCTCGGTGTGACGGTCCCCCCGCTGGGGTCTGATTAGGCTGCGTCCGCAGGACGGACATAGCCAGGCTTCCATCGAGAATAAATTTGCACCTGCACTATGCCGAACAATGGCGCTCCGGCTAATGCCGAGAGATGCGCTTAATTAAAAAACATGGCTAATTTGCACACTCGGCTCCGGATCTAAATTGGAATCCAGTTCACCACTGAGTGTGTTAATTTGCACAGAAAAAAAGCTGACACTGGGAGGACGGGAACTGGACGTCTCAGCGTAAACTCATCCAGAGCAAAACACACGTTCAAGAAAAGAAGGGAGAAAAGTCGTCCAAACAGCCAGCGGATGATGTGACTTTGGACAGCATCTTCGATTGATGAGTTCTCTGTCACGGATGTTCCTGAGAAGCGGATGAATTATGACAGTCTTCATATTAAGCAGACTTATCTGCAGCAAAGAGCATTAAGCAAGCCAAGAATATCAGCTTATAGCATCACAAATTAACCTGCCAATCATCCGGCCCTGGCTCCAGACATGCAGATAAAGTCTTGAGGTCAGTGACCCGTCTGGAGAACGAACTAATGATCAGCGGCGCTCTGATCGCAGATGTTTGATTAGGCTTCTTATGGATCTGCTCTAACTTCTACTACCAGTGTAATTGGTTTAATAAACGAAGATGAAGAGAGTATATTTTTGGAAATTATGAACTGATCTCACTGATATTTGTTCTCTTAATGAACACTAACCTTGACAAACCTTCATCAGTCGAGTAGCTGAAAGACTTTCTGTTGTTTCAGATTATCCTGTTGGTTATTAACACTGACCACATGTAGATAATGACAGATTCAGACACATCTCTCTGAACACGCAGGCCACAAAGAGGCACAGGTTTCATAGTCTTCAAAAAACATTTTATGTGGATTTCTTATAAGATAGATAGATGTAACTATCATACACAAAAAAAAAATGGTACACAAGCTGTCACTGGGGCAGACCTAAGTCAGGGTCACAGGTGAAAAAAAAAAAAAAGTTTATTTTGCATCATATGGAAATATATTAACATTTAATATTTTAAAATCAAATTCATTTCCAGTATATTGTTTAAATTTCACTTGAAAACAGAACAAAAAGTATTAAAACACAAAAAAATAGAAAGAAAAATATACTCCAATGGAATTTTTAAGGCATGGCATGCCAAAGAGCGTTATTTTAGTATCATTCATATGCTATTTTTTAATGAATATAAATATATATATCAGGCTTGAGAAGGAGATGTCGAGGGGTGTTTGGTTCTCGTCGTACCTGTGTGCAGAGCGCTGACAGGCGTGTGTTTGCACAGGAGGTCAGAGGAAGTGTATAAGTGTGGATTTGCTGACCTGTGGGGTGTGATGTTGACCTGAGCCGGAGCTGCAGATATCAGACATCGCCCATCATCAGTTAGCACTGAATCTGTGAGGTCAAGGTCTAGACTAAACCTCAGTAAAACACACTGTGTTTTTATGTTGTGTGTTAATATGGTTTGCTTTGGAGTCTGAACACATTTTTTTTAGCATTACTGGCACAAATGGCATGCTTTTATCTAAAAACATTTACATTGTGCAAAATAATTACTGACCCATTTCAATTTGCACTGTTTCAAAAAATCATTCATTTTTTTATTTATTCATTCATTCATTTTTTTATTTAGCACAGTGGCTAGATTAACAAATAACCAGACGCCACCCGATCTAAATATTCCCTCACAGTTAAATAGTAATGACTTTATGAATTTCTTCACTGATAAAATAGATAACATCAGAAATACAATAACAAATGTAGATTCTACAGCGTCTAATACTTTAGTTTTATCCATCGCACCCAAAGATAAATTGCAGTGCTTTACAACTATAGGACAGGAAGAGCTAAATAAACTTATCACTGCGTCTAAACCAACAACATGTTTATTAGATCCTGTACCCACTAAATTACTGAAAGAGTTGTTACCTGTAGCAGAAAAACCGCTTCTCAATATTATTAACTCGTCGTTATCTTTAGGTCACGTCCCAAAACCATTCAAGCTGGCGGTTATTAAGCCTCTTATTAAGAAACCACAACTAGATCCTAGTGAACTGGCAAATTACAGACCCATTTCAAATCTTCCATTTATGTCTAAAATTTTAGAAAAAGTTGTGTCTGCTCAATTGTGCTCCTACCTGCAAAAAAAATGATCTCTATGAAGAATTTCAGTCGGGTTTCAGGCCCCATCATAGCACAGAAACTGCACTTGTTAAAATTACAAATGACTTGCTTCTTGCTTCAGATCAAGGCTGCATCTCATTGCTAGTTTTACTTGATCTTAGTGCTGCGTTCGACACCATAGATCACAACATACTCATAGATAGACTACAAAACTATACAGGTATCCAAGGGCAGGCTTTAAGATGGTTTAGATCCTACCTGTCCGATCGCTACCACTTTGTTTATTTAAATGGGGAGTCATCTCATTTATCACCAGTAAAATATGGAGTGCCACAAGGATCTGTCCTAGGTCCTCTGCTATTTTCAATATACATGTTGCCCCTTGGTAATATCATTAGAAAATACGGGATTAGTTTCCACTGTTATGCTGATGATACTCAACTATATATCTCAACAAGACCAGGTGAAACTTCAAAATTATCTAAGCTAACAGAGTGTGTTAAAAATGTAAAAAGATTCGATGACCAATAATTTTCTCCTATTAAATTCAGATAAGACAGAGATATTACTTATTGGACCAGAAAACATTACACAGAATCTCGTAGATTACAATTTGCAATTAGACAGATGTACTGTTACTTCCTCTACTGTCAAAAATCTGGGTGTTATATTAGACAGTAACTTGTCTTTTGAAAATCATATTTCCCATGTTTCAAAAACAGCATTCTTCCATCTTAGAAACATTGCCAAGCTACGAAACATGTTAACTGTTCCTGATGCAGAAAAGCTAGTTAATGCATTCATGACCTCTAGACTGGACTATTGTAATGCACTTCTAGGTGGTTGTCCTGCATCCTCAATAAACAAGCTACAGGTAGTCCAAAATGCAGCGGCTAGAGTCCTTACCAGGTCAAGAAAAATATGATCATATTACCCCAATACTACAGTCTCTGCACTGGCTACCTATTAAGTTCCGTATCAGTTACAAAATATTATTACTTACTTATAAGGCCCTTAATGGCTTAGCTCCTGCGTACCTAACTAGCCTTATACCACGCTACAATCCATCACGATCCCTAAGGTCACAAAACGCTGGACTTTTGATAGTACCTAGGATAGCAAAGTCCACTAAAGGAGGTAGGTTTTTTTTTCGCATTTGGCTCCCAAACCCCTGAATAGACTTCCTGATAACATGTGGGGTTCAGACACACTCTCTCCGTTTAAATCTAGATTAAAGACACATCTCTTTGGCCAGTCATTCAAATGATGCATCTCATAATTTTGGACTGCAGTTATATCTGATCAAATGTGCATTATTATTCTTTAACTTGGGTTAAACTAATTAATTTTACTTGGCTGGAACAGCAGCTATGCTAATTATGTTTCTATTTGTTTCTCTGCTTTGCCACGGGATTTACATCCCGTGGTAACTAGGATTTACACAAGCTCCAGTCTGGATCCAGAACACCTGAGAAGAGATGATGCCAACCCCTCAGAGGACCTCAGATGATGCTAACCCAGAGACAACATACAGAACTACCACATTTTGCTATAAGTTTGATTGCATAATTGTTGTTAATAGTGTTAATCGTCTGTTTGTTTGCGTCTTTTTATTGATTTTTTCTGAACATTTCTGCCATATGCACATGAACTGACAGTCACCGCTGATAAGCTACTACTAAATATTGTAGAAACTTAATTTTCTGTAAAGTTGCTTTGCAATGATTTGTATCGTAAAAAGCGCTATACAAATAAACTTGAATTGAATTGAATTGAATTCAATTGAATTCATTCCCAAAAATGGAACATTTCTTAAAAATGTTCAGATAATTTCTGTTGTGCTGCAGGAGCCATGATCTCAGTTTTATACAGTGTGGACTGCATTAATCGAGCTTCATTCAGTCCTCTCACCAAAGATAAAGAAAGATGATGTCAGTGTAAAATAAAGATGTAAAACGTACTCGGTTATTAACGTAACCTCGGTTCTCTGAGATACGGGAATGAGTACTACGTCTGCTTAAGACGCTATGGGAAAAAGCCTTTTTTCTCCTGAACTGAAGCCTTTTTATCAATCACACAGTAAAACTGCATGGCCATTGGTTCGTGCAGTATATAAAAAATGTACCAGGTTACTTCGATTCAAGTGACGACTGAGTCGTGCAGCTACATAGCACAGCTAGCAACGCAGTACTCATTCCCGTATCTCAGGGAACTGAGGTTACGTTAGTAACCGAGTATGTTCCCTGTCGATACTACACTCATACTGCGTCTGCTTAAGACGCTATGGGAACACTGTACAATCATGCTGTGCTAAAGTAGAGGAACGACTATAAGTATCACAACTTCTGTAAGCAAGCAATGCCCATAGAGAAGTCAATAACAACCCAAGGCTAAGATGGGCTGAGCTCCTTGAGGTCAACCCGGCCTGGTTATCCGTTCCAGAATACTCATGCAACTCAGGGGTCGAGAGCTGACAGGTGATCTAATACCAGAGAGCTTGAGCACGACATGGTCAAGGGCTTTCTGTCAGATTTGTTTGTGTAATGCAGCGTGTGTCTCCAAGCGGAGAGGATCCTTGATAACATGTCTGCTCCTTGATTCAATTTGCGGTATATGCGCAGATCTCAGCGAGCGCAGGTTGAGTTCAGCCCATTCCATGAGGTGCTCTACCAGAATGAAGAGGCACTCTGAGGAGTGGCCTCCTTGGTGATTTATGTAGGACACCACCGACATGTTGTCCTATCGGATTAGCACATGGTGCCCCTTTAGGACTGACAGGAAGAACTGACAGGCTGGACATACTGCTAGCATTTCAAGGCAGTTGATGTGGAAGCCTTTCTCTTTCTTTGACCAGTGGCTGAAAGTCAGTATGCCCTCTCACAGTGCCCCTCAACCTGCGTTGGAGGCATCTGCCATGAAAACTGTCTTTCTGCAAACCATTCCCATGGTCACGCCCAGTTCTATCCAGCAAGAGCTCTTCCAGGGGGCCAGGGCTGTTATATATGCCTGATTCACCCTGACCTGCAGGCGTCCATGACACCACACATGGGATGGAACCTATGGTTTCAGCCAGTGCTGAAGGGAGCGCATACAAAGCAGACCCAATTGTAGCGCTGGTAAAGCTGCAGCCATGAGGCCCAGCATCCTCTGAAATGTTTTGAGAGGGCGAGTGGTACCAATCTCGAAGGAGGCTGCCAGTCTCCGTATGGCCAGAGCCTGTTCCGGCGCAACTACAGCTCTCATTTGAGCTGAGTCAAAAATTGTTCCCAGGAACTATATTTGCTGGCTGGGGAACCACGTGCTCTTGACAATATTGACCCTGAGTCCCAGGCGCTCTAGGTGGCTGAGGAGGAGGGTCCTGTGTGATACTAGTTCTGCTTCCGACTGAGCCAGAACAAGCCAGTCGTCGAGGTAGTTGAGAATGCAAATTCCCATCTGTCTCAGAGGGGAGAGAACCGCGTCCATGCACTTTGTAAAAGTGCTTGGGCCAGGGACAGCCAGAAGGGAAGGACCATGTATTGGAAGTGAATTGGCATGAATATCGTCATTTTATTATCCCCTTGTCCCATCTCAACACTCCGGCCCACGTGGTGACAGGGGTTGGATTAACTCAAGTGACTGGCCACACGGGGTCAGAACACTCATGAGAAATGGAAATTTGCTCTCTTTTTGAAAATGTTTGCAACAAACACATTTTCTCTGTACCCGGAGTTGAACGGGGTGTCAGGAGGTCTAAGAGAGGTTGCTTGGGAGGTGGTCCGGCTGTAGCGAGACCTGGCACCATCTTGTTTCTGTCCCGCAGATCAGGAAGATGCCTGAGGCGCCAGGTCCAACACAATCTTGGGTCGGGGTCCCTGGCGCTTAGGAAGAGGGTAGCGTTTGGCCGAGCGGGAGTGTCCCCGCAATCTGCTGAGACTTAGTGGACTGAATGGCAGGGGCAGCAGGAGCTGGCTTCATGGGCTGCTGAGTCGGCGTAGACTTAGGGCGAATAGAGGTAACAGCGGAGATGGAGCAATTTGGCAGGAAATGTTGCATAGCTTGGGACAATTTCTGTGCCTCCGTGAAGCGCTTGGTGAATCCTTTGACCGCGGGTCCAAAGAGACCCTTGGGAGAGAGCAGAGTGTCCGTTGATTTGATTTCTGTTAGCATCAGCCATAATTGGCGCTCGAGCACCACAAGGCTGGCCATCGTTCTCCCGATTGCCTTAGTGTGGTTTTGATTGCGCACAGAGCCAGGTCGGTTGTGCTCCTCAGCTCCCTGAGGGTCGCGGGGTCCAGACCAGACTCATCTGAAGATGCAAGGATCTTGGCCTGAAAGACCAGGAGGACCAGCATTGAATGAAGCGCCGAAGCCGCTTGTACAGCTGAAATGTAGGCGCGTCCAGCGAGAGCTGAAGTGGTCCTACAAGGCTTGGACAGATGAGCAGCCTTTGCTCTCCAGCTGATAGCTGTGGGTGGGCAGAGGTGCGCGGACACTGACTCATCCAAGGGAGGCAGCTTATCATACCCCCTTCTCTTCAGCACCGTCGATAGAAGTGAGAATGGATGGTGGAGACCACTCCAAACCTAGATCTTTGACAACTTTCGAGAGGATACGGAGAAGCTCAGCATCCATCCCGTCTTTGGTGGCGCTGAGCGTGGACGATGGCAAGGGGGTGGGGTCGGTCACCGAACCCAACAGCTCCTCTGCATCCGAGGCTGTCAATGACATGCTGTCATCAAGCAGCTCGTCCTCACTTCCCCCAAATGAAACCAGATCGCTCGCACCAGCAGAGGGACACTGGTCAGACTGGGAGAAAAGGATAGGAGAAGTCTCTCTTTGGGGCGAGGGCGATGCACACGGGATCTGGGCTGATGTGAACTTGCTCGCAGCCAGACACTTGAGTCCTCATCACCTTCTCTCTGTGGATCGCCGGATCGGCTTTCACCATGGACGAAGCAGAGTCCATCTCGGGGTCATCACATGTGGTTGCCACAAGCCCGCTGGCCACTCCTTCGTCGAATCCATCGGCTGTGCCGTTCTCAAGCCCGCCATGTGTGATGATGTGTGTTTCATTGTGAAAGCAAAAATATTTTGTTTTGCCTTCCAAAAGAGGACACAACTAGAAATCAGTGGTTAAGTTGTATTTACAACACTGTTAACTGATAACCAAAATATTCAAATGTGTGCACTGTGCAGCGCATTTTATGCATGATTTTTTAATTAAACTTATTATTTTTACTTGGCTGGAACAGCAGCTATGCTAATTATGTCTCTATCTGTTTCCTGAGAGAGTAGCCTACAATACCAGTGTCTGTTTCTATAAAGTGGGGCAGTTCGACCTTTGCAAGGACAGACTGGCACTTCTGACTCACAGTCTGTAAGTAAGTTTTTTATATTTAAAGAATTTGCCACTGTTGATTCAAATGCAAGTTTTGAGCAGTTTAGAGTAGTGCTTGTTGTTTATTGTTTCTCAGATCACAAATGCAGACATGGTTTTATGTTTACGCAGCGCGATACGCAATGCAACACGTAAAAAGGCAGTATAAGTCATTATAATCAGTAATTATGTCCCCACTGGATGCAACAAATGCCTTGTTTGTGATGGGTTTTATTGTTTTTGTCTTGTCACGCCAGGAGATGGCATCACAGTATGGTAAGAGGCGTAACATTTCCGTCACACGCTAGAGGTATTCAGCCAATCACAACGCACTGGATAGCTGGCCAATCAGCATACACCTTGCATTTCAGAGCGATGAGCTTTGTAAAAAACACAAATGCTTACAGTAAAAAAAAGTTTGTGGATTTTCAACATTTCTGTGCCGATTACTTTCAATTTTGCACAGAAATGCAAGAGCTCATGAAAGAAGAGCTTTAGGTTTTGAATAACTGTGCATATATAATATATCCAAAAATATAATAGTATGGCAAAGGTGATTGCAACGTAAAACAAATGTTTGCTTTTGAGATGTGTTTGTGATGTTTTGAATGCAGTGCTTCATTTTGCATATTTTGAATGCAGTGTGCAATTATTGGATTTGTGTGTAAAGTTTTGAAAAAGAGAGGCAAAGTTTTGAAAATGTTTGTAAGTAGTTGAAAAAAAAAACTGTAACAGAGCCGTTTTTGCCATATTAGGTAAACAATTAAGAGTAAATGTGCATAAGTTTAAAATAATAATTTAAATTGATAGCTTTGCAATAAATTCTAGTTATTTTACTGTTCTTATTTCTATTTCTTTTTATTCCCTTTAAAGCAATGAATCACAGGTGAATTGGGTAAAATATTAGCTAATATGTTTTACTGTAATTGTTTTGAATTATATTTTCTGAAATGTTTAAATACGAAAATAAAGCATTATCTAATTAAGTAGGTTGTAATTTGCATACATTTTCAGAACATAAACATGAACATTGGATAAAGTTGGGTTCATAATTCTTGTTTGATTTTGTTGCCATATTAAAGTTTTTAGATGAATCTTTTTATCACTCCATAAATCAGAAAATACTGTCAACAGACAGAAAACAAACATTTTCACCATGTTTTTTAGGAGTAAAATATTGCAGAAATCAGTGTGAGTGAAATATTAACAAACCTTAAGAATACAGAGAGGAATAAAACTAAAGTTTGGTGTATTTAAATGAAGAAAAAAATATTTAAACATATGGATTGAAATTTAATCTACAGATGCAAATGGATAAAGATCAATAAAATAAACAAATTAAAGTTGTTTTGTTTTTCTTTCAATAGTCTGAATAAAGACATGCTACAGAAGCAAAACAGACCAAAATTTATCAGTGTATGAAAAAAGGTTTTTTTTTTTTGGTAGTGTCTTGCCTTAACTAAATGTTCAAGTCATGGTTATGCCTTTGGTTTCAGGCCATATTTTGTAGTGGCTCATGATCTCGTATGACATTTGCACTTCTCTCTATTTGCTACCTGACAAGACAAAAGCATGTTTTTTAGGTTTGTTTAATGGCTTTGCTGTATTTCAGTGTAGCGTGACCCTCTTAAGATTTGCATCTGCTGGTCTCTTTTGAGTTATTTCTGTCCATTGTCTTGCAGTCTATAGGGATACTGCTGCTATTGTTGAAGTAACAATCATAAGAGTGATAAGTGTGGTAAATAGAGTAACTCTTTTCAGTGTGTCCGTTTTCACCTGCCGCTCTGAGCACTGAAGGCGTGCTCGTATTCAGGTGTGTGTACTCACCTCATGAATGAGCCGCGCTCCAGCGCCAGCACAGCTGCTGTGTTTGTTTGGTGTTGCTGGTGTTGATGCTTTAGTGGATGTTGACACTGTTGCCAGTGTGTTTCCTGACGGCTCTGCCAGCTGCTAGACCTCCGTTTCTGCCTGTCTGTCTGACATCACGTTAGCAGACGGCCTGATGACAGACGCCTCCTCACTGTATCCGTTACTGTATCGCTCGCTTCAAACACACACACATACACACACACACGGCCCTGTACATCATCAGTTGTGTTTACATACACACACACACGCATGGCCCTGTATATCATCAGCCTGTATGTTCACACGCTTAGCTCTGAGTTTACACACACACACACACACACAAGCACACACACACACACAAAATTTCCAGTTGAGGAAATGCACATTTAGCTCGCTTTTGTCCCTAAACTAGAAGCAGAACCTGAGCAGCAACTATTTATAATGTTTTTATATTAGTCTAATTGAACCTGTTATGTTCAGTTTGTCTAGAAGCAAAGAACACTTCCTATAAAAGAAACAACTTATTTAAATTGTTTTGTCTTGATATGCTTTATGCATTTAAAAAGAAATCACAATAAACATTAATGTCTTTTGAAGTTAAAAAACTAAACTAATTTACAGTAAACATTGACTAACAAAATATTTGATGTTTTATAATAAGTGAAAATTATAGTTTCATATTCTCATCTAAAAGAGAAGTTTGGTTTCTCTCAAAGTTATGAAAAAACGTTCTTCCAGTATTGTTACTAGAATATTTGTTCAGAGTTATCTGGTTTTTACTAATGTTCTCAAAACATTAGCGCCAAATTTATTTTTATACATCATTCATAGAACATTTTATTAAAACATTTAAGTTGGATGTTCATCTAACATTTGTATTTTTTTTTTTTAAATGTTATTGTTTCAGAACTTTCAGTGAACTTTCAAAAGTAACGTTTGGCATAATATTTGGAAAATGTTAAAATGGAATGTTCCCTTAATGTTCACATAATCTTACATCATACATTTTGAAAGAACATTCAGAAATAACATTTTCATAACTTAATGGGAACCTTAGCAAGATGTTCTTAAAACATTTTTGTTAGCTGGGTCTTAGCTGATTTAAATTATTTTGTAAAAAGCCCCCCAAAATATTATTGTGACCTGCATTAAGTAACGTTTTGGCTTATGCCTAAAGAAAATATATTGAAAAAGTATAGTACATGCAGTTCACATTCAGGGTCATTCTGAACGGTTAGGGCAAGAGGATAGAAAATACAGTTTGTACTGTAAAAAAAAAATTAAATAAAAAAATAATTAAAAATTACACATTGAATGAAGCCATAAAACATAAAAACGTGTGTGTGTGTGCACATGTGTGTGGGTGTGTCAGTGTGAGTGTGTGTGTGTGTGTGTGTGTGTGTGTGTGTGTGTGTGAGTGTGTGATCAGGGAGAGATTATTCAGGGGAATCTCATTTGACTCACTCCTGCTAATGGAAATGTCATTGCTGTGTATTCTGTTATGTGTGTTGTTGTGTTTTCTGTGATATGTGTGTGTGTGTGTGTGTGTGTGTGTGTGTGTGTGTGTGTGTGTGTGTGTGTGTGTGTGTGTGTGTGTGTGTGTGAGTTCACTGTGTGTAATGTAGTGGCGTCGCAGGTTTGAACTGACACACAGGACTGAAGAGATCTGTTGATTTGTTGGAAGTGTGTGAGGCGAGGATCAAACCCAGCACACAGAATCTAATGAATGATCTGTATGAGTGATGTGAGGCAGGAAAAGCCTATTAGAGCTGACAGAGGGATGATGATATTACAGGACACCCCACATCTTCATCCATCTTCCTCTGCCTCTCTGCCTGCCTCTTTCTGCTCTCTTCATCCATCTTGTCTCTTATCAGTCTCCATTGCCTTTCTTTTCCTCTGTCCCCTCACCACCATCATCATCATCATCATCATCATCTCTCTCTGGTGAACAATACAAAGACAAATTCTGCCCTTTTCTTAGCCCATGAAACATTTAACATTTAATTTCAGATCTTGGCAGACGCAAATAAAAAATGGCCAAATGATTCGTTCTTATTGTCTGCTGCGAGTTCGATTAAAATATAATCTCTATAGGGATCAGCAGATCCAGATCCGTCACGCTCTCCTTCATGATGGGTTCTGGATCAGACCATTTCAGAGCTGTGATCTCCTCACCAGATGCTAAATTACTGTTAAGGACACTGTTCTCCCAAAAAATATCATCATTACTCCCATAAAATCTCTATAACTTCCTTCTGTGGAGCAGAAAAGGGGCATTTTTTAAGAATATCCATGTGATGAAAAGGATCGGGGACTAGAGCTCTAAAAACTAGCATGAAATATCCTAAAACAGGGAAGTGCAGATGTATCGGCCAATAATCGGTAAAAGCTAATTAAAGGTAAAATCAGTAATAAGTGGTAAAAGTAGCTTGGTAAAATTACAGTTGAACCACTGATGTCACATGGACTATTATACAGATATCCTTACTATGTTTCTGTGCCTTGACCGTTGTAGTACCCATCCTGTCTATGGAGGGTCAGAGAGCTCTTGGATTTCATCATAAATATCTTGATTTGTGTTCTGAAGATGAACAAAGGTCTTAGGGTTTGGAATGACACGAGGGTGAGCAATTAATGACAGAATTTGGGTGAACTATCCCTTTAAAGGGGTCATATGATGCGATTTCAAGTTTTCCTTTCTCTTTGGAGTGTTACAAGCTGTTCGTGAATAGATAAAATCCCTAAAGTTGTAAAGACTAAAGTCTCAAACCCAAAGAGATATTCTTTATAAAAATTAAGAGTCAACCAAGCCCCCCTAAAACACCTCGTTCTAACACACCCCCGCATCTCTACGTCACTGTGTGGGAAGATTTGCATAACATCGCTCAAATGTTCACGCAAAAAAGAAGGCATAACTTTGATTCTCGCTGTAGTATTGTTGTTGCCGCAGCCCCTATGTTGTGGAGACACTGTTTCGTTGAGAAAGCGAAGCTACTTTGTTTGTTATTCCAAAAGAGGACACAATTAGAAATCAGGTGATAAGTTGTATTTACAACACTGTTCCAGAACAGTTCAACCCAAATATTCAGATGTGTGCAGTGCATTTTACAGAGGACTATTTCCTGAACCTGTGAGAGTAGCCTACAATACCAGTGTCTGTTTTTATAAAGTGGGGCAGATCCAACTTTGCAAGGACAGTCTGGTGCTTCTGACTCACAGCCTGTAAGTATGTTTTTCATATGTAAAGGATTTGCCACTGATGATTCAAACACGAGTTTTGAGCAGTTTAGTGTTGGTTGTTTGTCGTTTCTCAAATCACAAATGCAGACATGGTTTTATTGGTTTTGTCTCATCGCACCGGGAGACACAATTCAAAGTATGTTTAGTTTGTTATGGTTTTTATTTGTTTTGTCTCGATTTTATGAAATAGAAACGCACTGGATATCTGGCCAATCAGAGCATACCTCGCTTTTCAGAACGATGAACTTTGTAAAAATCCACACGTTTCAGAATAAGGGCATAGAGGAGCAACAGTAATGTACATTATGTGGAAAATAAAGTGTTTTTTAACCTTAAACCGCATAAACACATTTCATTACACCATAAACATAATATTCTTTTTAGCAACGTCGTTTAAGTACTGTTAATTTCATTAACATTTAATTTCTATTATTGTCACTTAATGTTACATTTACCACAGGTATGTTATCCAGTCTTCACAGTTGGTTAGTTATAAAAGAAAAGACTAGAGAGGAGCTCATTTACTGTTAATTAAGTTTGAATAAATCTGTCATGAAGACAATTTTTAATGAAAACTACTTAAGTACTTGAGTTGTTTTTGTTTGAGTGTGATTATTATACAGTATGTGAAAATAATTAGCAGCTGAATATGTTAGTTTGGGCTCTGTTTTTAACTTAACCTAACCCTAACCTTAACTTCTAATGTTACAGTAATGCACCATGAGAGGGATCACATTGTTGGGGGAGATTTATGAGCTATCAGTATTGGTGGAGAAATGTATTATCAGTGCATCTCTACCCTAAAAGTATCCCAGCAGCAGTCCATGTGACTCATGCACTGTATGTCAAGTTTCTGGAGACGCAGGATAGTTCTTCCCCTCTGCTGGAGCTTTAAAATGTTGCATCAGCATGCACCATTGACATGACCGTTCACTTCTGTTATATTATGATATTCATCAACAGCAACCGCTTGAGCTGCACAGAAGAAAGCGTTTGAGAGTATTTCAGTTTTAAGTTCTGAATGAACGGTTCCTCTTCATGCTCGGTCTTCAAGAGACTCTTCATTACTAGTGAACAAATTCAGACATTCAAAGAATCAAAGACCAATGAGTTACTCTGATGTATTCCTGGCATTGCATGTGAATGTGTCCTGTCATGACAGTCCTCAGGTTTTCTGTATGTTTTGGTTCCGCACGCTCAGGGGAGGATATTAAAAATAGCGTGTTGTTTATGTACAGAAACATGATTCACATGCACTCTGCATGAATGTAATCCGGAGAGGCTTCTTGATTGGAAATGTGCAGAAACAACATATCTCTGGTGGAAATTAAAATCATAAAGAAGCTCTGAATATTAAGATGACATGCTGGTGTTTGATTTCCTCTCTTCAAGACACACAAGTGCATTAAAGCTGACACGAGTGCATTACGTGCCACGAAAGCACTTTAATTGGTCTTCATTATGCACACTCGTCCATGCATATGAAAAGAAAATGAAAAACTCCAAAAGCATCTCAGCAATTTAGATCCGTCAGAGTTTTTGTCAAGAAGAAGGTGTCTAGAGATGATCATGAGTCCTTCAGTGCAGCGGATCGCACCCTTTCTGACTCCAAGGCTCCTGACGGACAGCACTGAAGGAGCACGAGACATTTCTGATTCTTCTGCTGTAATCACAGAGCTACACATTTTCAAACTTATTTACACAAACTAGGAGTGACATATGGTGAAATAAATAATTAAAAGAATTGTAAAGAACTAAAATAAATTCCAGTAAATTAATATTGTTCATGGTTTACTCCTTTTATTAACAATCAATTTACATGACATTTATAATCTGTGATTATGTTTTTACCCACACATTTCTGCCAGATAATATTTTATACCTTGACCAAATTAATATGCATTTGTAACCCCAAGCTGAACCTTTCAAATGACTAAAGATTATATTAATTTCCGTGAGTTTTTCAGGTCTAAAGAATTGAACTAATTATAATTATTAAAATGAACTAATTATAACTGGTTATAGCTGTTTTAGCATATTTTAAACCTTGTTTTGTCTTATGATTTGAAGCCATCATCTGGCCCCCTGGTGGACCCTGGCCTTTGGTTGAGCACCGCTGCTATAGTAAATATCAGACATGATTAAACTAATCTTCTATTTTAATGTTATCAAACCTTCATTTGCACACATGGTGTGGGAGGTAGAGGTCAGAGGTCACAGCCCTTCCTCCAGTAATGCCCATTATAAATAAATATATGCATATTTTATTGGAGAGCCTGATCTAACTGAACCCGATATTCATACGCAGCGTATTATTGTGCTTTTTTGCGACGTTAGCTTTGTTGAAGCGAGAGCAGACATCAAATGAGTGTAGCAGATCAGTCTCTTTTAACGTCACCAGCATCCCTTCATGCAGTGCAAAGTCTCCTCGGCCCGTCAAGCCTTTGTGCTTCATTCTGTGTCGTAGCATGTCGACGAGCTGCTGAAACATTAAAGAGCCCGTGGATGATACGCATTCACTGAGGCCGGCGTCTGTAAAAATATCCTGGAAATGTAGGCCGGATTATTCCTCGGCTGATATATTAGCTATCCAAACAGAAGAAGGCGAAGTCGCAGGACTTAGCTAAAGACTTTATGCAAAACAAGATCTCTCCGCCTTTCCCTTCGATAGCTGCGCTCAATGACTTAATGCGTTATAGACGTTTCGCCGTGAAGTAATTAAAGGATTATTATAATACAAATCACATCGGCTGTTTTCTGTGGCGTGGAGCCGTCTGGCAGGTTCAAAGCCCTCGCAGGGGCCGGCGGCTGGATAACACGGGCGTCTTTCTGCTTTCTGAAGGGCAGGAAGACACGTTAATACCTGAAAGAGCCGCTATCCCGTGTCATTTCCACTAGAAAGACGGCTTTCTCTCTGCAGACAGACTGAAAATCACCCGCAGACAGACAACAGAGTTGTGCGCCAAACAACTTCATTTGATCAGCTTTATGTAAAACAGAAGCTTTGCAGGCACAGCAAATTAATTGTAAATGTTTACGCAGGATTTTAGGAAGTGTGCTAAATGAGATAATCCCACCCGCGACCCACAGGGGAGCCGCTAATAAATTTATAAGAAAAACGCATCTGCTTATGGTGAACTCGTGGCTGACGTGGGTGTCCGACTACAGTATGACTCCACACGTGAACACGTCACGCAGACGCTTCAGAGAATCTCGCTCTTTGTTTTGGGTGATTTGCTCTCTCAGACGGGCCGGCGTCATTAGTGGACTGAGGATTGTGGCTGACTAATTCCTTTAACACATGACACACAATTACAGCGAGAGAAGGCAGACAAAGGGAGAGGTCTTTCACCCGTTTCCACACTCTGAGAGGATGTTAATGATGAGCCGCTCGCCGCGGTGTAATCAGCTCTGCCTTCCATCAGGAGGACTTAATTAGCTACTGTTATGAGCGTAAACACAGCTCGACTCGGACCGCCGGCCCCTCGCTGTTTAACATGTCGACAAATCCAGAGCGCTGCCAGCCGCTCGCTCGCATGATGTCAAAAAACACTCACATTCACGCTGAAATACTGTACAGTATTAGATGATGTGATTCTGTTTCCAAGAAAAAACCTGCTTTGAAATACACTCTTAAAAATAAAGGTTCCTTATTGGCATCGATGGATTCATGAAAAATCTATAACGTTCATTCCTTTCCACGAAGGGTTCTTTATAATAGAAAGATGGTTCTTTAGATGATTAAAATGTTGTGAAAATAATTTGTCTTTTTAAGAACTAAGGACAAAAAGGTTCTTTGAGGAGCCCGAAATTACCCTTTAGAACATCCTATCTGTTATTGCAGAAATGCATTGACTTCTTGAGGCAAAAGAACAAGATATTTTGTAGGAATCTGAACATCACATTCTTCCGTTTCATTTCACTGTATCACTCAGTGTCACATTCACACATTGTATGTCTTTTGATATATTTATACTGTAAATCTTAATGAATGAATCAAAACACTAGTATAGAGTTACACTTTAATTTAAGGTGGAATAATTACATGTACTTAAACTTTGCATAACTAACCCTAAACCAAACCCTAACTCTCATTTTAAACATAAAAAATAAATGTTTCTAAAGGGTGTTTTACAGTGATTACAGTAGCCATGGCTGGTTCTCTTAAGAACCTTTCAGTGAACAGTTCTTATATAATTGATTTCTTAGTCAGTTATATATAATTAAACTTTTTCCACTATAAAACATCTAAAGTTGGAGGTAGCACTTTATTTCAGGGTCCTGTTCCTCATGTGCATACTATGTACTTATTATAGTAATTACAATAACTAGGTAATAACTAGGTACTAACCCTGAACCTATCCCTAAACCTACCCCATATAAGTAAACTGTGGATATTAGAGGTTCTTCATGCAACTAAAGATGCCAATAAAGTAGTTTTACGTTTGGGTGTATATTAAGTACATGAAGTTAATTACTCATTACTTATTACTCAGTACGTGTTTGTGTAATTACACTGTAACAGCATACCCTTTAAACTGTAACCTAGTTTTGTGATGCAAAATTACTCAAAGCATTATTAAAGGGTTAAATATTCCACCCACCCCCAATAGATAACGTGCAAGTTTTGGTCAAAATATGATACATTCAGATGCATGTTGATGGTGTAAGTTAAAGCCGTGTCTTTAACTGGGAAAACGTCATCAAATAAAACATGAATTCCTTAACTTAGGACTAAAAAGAAAAGAAAGGGTTCTGTGGAAAAAATAGGGCACGGGCGCATGCTATGTAATATGATAATAGATCACTTCTACCGCTTATGCTCCCTGATCATGAAGGGAAAACGTGCTGAAGCAAATAAAATAACCGTATAAACCACTGTGCATTATGTACAAATGCACAGTGAGAGTGACAAGATCATCTTGATGTCCTTTTTGCTCTCCAAAAATGTAAACCAGAGTGAATCCATCACGCTGTGGAGCAGGATCTGTGAAATACTGTGGTGAGGTCACATATTAAAGCTGAAAGTGTGCAGTCAGCAGAAGGCCTGCGGACCCAACGATCCCGCTGAATGTGCCGCGCCGGTGATTTATTGTGGCGGCGAGCGCTCGGCCCTGCTGCGTCCTGACAGAGCCAGGGCTTTATGTAAAACAAACCCAGGCTTTTTAATCTACCCGCTCTCTGCAGAACTATCCGTGAGATTTCCCCAAGTGCCCAAATGACAAGGGCTGCATTTAATTGTGGGAGGCTTGAATATGATAAGCCAAGCATAGGTGGGTTATTACAGCTTTGAGGTAGTTGGTTTGGTTGCTTTTTTGTTTTTGTTGGTCTTTTTGTAGAATGTTTTGATTTAAAGTGCTTTACATAAAAGAAGGTAAAATAATCATGAAGAAAAATAATAACAAAAATAAAACAAGCAATTTTAAAAACATAAAACAGGCAATTTTAAAACATTGGAAATGATTTAAAAATTGACGTATTTAAAATGAATTTAAAACAGTTAAAAAATAGAAAATGATTTTTACATAGAATATAGTGAATATGTAAAATACAGTGCAATCAATTCGGACATCGCACATTGCTCATTCAACAAATGCACAGCTAAACAGATGAGATTGAGTCTAGATTTAAATGTGACTAATGTTTTAGCACATCTGATCTCTTCTGGAAGCTGATTCCAACTGCGGGCGGCATAGTAACTAAAGGCGGACTCCCCTTGTTTTGTGTGAACCCTTGGTATTTCTAACTGACTCGATCCTAATGATCTGAGTGGTCTGTTAGGTTTATATTCAGTGAACATATCTGCAATATATTTTGGTCCTAGGTCATTGAGTGATTTATAAACGAGTAAAAGTACTTTAAAATCAATCCTAAATGTAACTGGAAGCCAGTGTAAGGACCTGAGGACTGGTGTGATATGCTCAGATTTTCTGGTTCTAGTCAGAATCCTGGCAGCAGCGTTCTGGATGAGCTGCAGCTGTCTAATGGTCTTTTTGGGAAGGCCGGTGAGGAGACCATTACAATAGTCCACCCTGCTGGTGATAAAGGCATGAACAAGTTTCTCTAAGTCTTGACTGGAAACAAAACATCTAATTCTTGCAATGTTTTTTAGATGATAGTATGCTGATTTAGTTACTGCTTTGACATGACTACTGAAACTAAGGTCTGTCTCCAGAATCACACCAAGATTCCGGACTTGATTTTTTAGTTGTTTTGTCCCCTTGAGTCAAGGTATGCATCACCTTGAAAACTTCATCTTTGTTTCCAAATGCAATAACTTCTGTTTTTTCCTTGTTTAACTGAAGAAAGTTCTGGCACATCCAACTATTTATTTCATCAATACATTGGCAGAGGGAGTCAATGGGGCTGTAGTCATTTGGCGATAAGGCTAGGTAAATCTGGGTATCATCAGCATAGCTGTGATAGGCAATTTGGTTCTTTCTCATTATCTGACTTAGTGGGAGCATATACAGGCTAAACAAGAGCGGTGCCAGAATTGAGCCTTGTGGGACTCCGCATGTCATGGACGTCCACTTAGACTTATGCTCTCCTAGACTCACATAATAACCTCTCCCTTCTAAGTATGACCTGAACCATTTGAGTACCATCCCAGAAAGCCCGACCCAGTTTTCCAGTCTCTCTAGTAGTATGTTATGATCGACAGTGTCAAACGCAGCACTGAGATCTAGCAATACCAGCACTGATATTTTGCCAGAGTCAGAATTTAAGCGAATATCATTTATTATCTTAATGAGCGCTGTCTCTGTGCTGTGATGCAGTCGAAAACCAGATTGAAAATTGTCCAGGTATCCATTTGAGTTTAAGTATTTGTTCAGCTGATTAAAAACTACCTTTTCTATAATTTTGCCTATAAAAGGAAGATTAGATATTGGTCTATAATTGCTCAGAATGGTGTTATCAAGATTGCTCTTTTTTCAGGAGGGGCTTTACAACTGCATTTTTCAGGGAGTTTGGAAAATGTCCCAGAAAGAAGTGAGGCGTTCCCACTTCTAAGAGGTCTGCTTCTAAACAGTTAAGCACACTTTTGAAAAAAGATGTGGGAAGTGTGTCGAGATAGCAGGTTGACGATTTTAGGTGCTGCACTTTTTCTTCCAAAATTTTGCTATCAATTGCTTCAAAAATAGACATAGTATCTTTTTGATATTGCGTCCAGATCTGTCTGACCTCTGCATTACTTGAGGATGTGCTAATTGCCTTCCTGATATTAATGATCTTCTCAGAAAAGAAGGAAGCAAACTCATTGCATTTGGTAACTGAGAGCATTTCACTGGGAATCTGACTTGGGGGGTTTTGTCAGTCTCTCAACAGTGGCAAAAAGAGTACGAGTGTTGTTTAAGTTACTGTTTATAAGGTTTGAGAAGAAATTCTGTCTAGCTGTGGCTAGTTTCACATTAAAAGCATGAAGGCTGTCTTTATAAATGCTATAGTGAATTTCAAGTTTCGTCTTCCGCCACATCCGCTCGGCTTTTCTGCATTGTCTTTTCATAGTCTGAACTGCTGTTGATCTTCTCCAAACTGATTTCTGTCTGTTTGTTTTCTTACTGACTATTATTGGAGCAATATCATCAATAACATTCTTAACTTTTGAGTTAAAGGAATCAAGGAGAATATCAACAGAGTCTGCAGAAATGCTTGGTGTTAGAGATATAGCCTCCATAAACCGCACACTAGTGTTATCGTTAATGCATCTCCTTCTGACAGAGACAGATCTAGATTCATTGGTAGCAGAGATCAATATATCAAAGAAAATACAGAAGTGATCAGATAGTGCTACGTCCTTAATAACAATGGATGAAATGTTTAGACCCTACTGATGATTAAATCTAGAGTGTGTCCACCTTTGTGTGTGGGTCCATGCACATGCTGAATCAGGTCAAAAGTGTTTAGAACCGTTATCATTTCTTTTGTAATTTTGTTTTCTGCATTATCTATATGAATATTAAAATCCCCTGCAATAGCAAAACAGTCAAACTCTGAGGAAATCATTGATAGCATTTCTGTGACCTCTTCAATAAAGGCTGCCGGTGGGAGCAGTTCGGGGTAATAAACGGCCTGCAGACTGCCAGCTCATACAGATGAGGCTGTGAGGAAGCTCAGGTGATGAGATAGAGAATGGTGTCCCAGCATCCTTCACTGCTCGAGGAGGCTCGCTGTCATGGGATATGAATGTGCTTGATGCATCGGCGCGTGCTGCACGTGCTCGGCTGTTTGTTCTGATATTCAGCTCAAACGGTGTGATAGAGCCTTCAAGCTACTCGACCTTCTTTCACACAAAGCCTTTTGTTTTTAGGGTGACTTTTTAACATTTTGTCAAGGGTCTTCAGATGAAAAATTGCCTCTTTGGCTAATTCTGGCACATTTACAGCCATGTTTATTAATGTGCATTGCCCCTGTAATCAAAAAAAACAAAAAAAAAACAGCTTTATTGGTATTGATGGTTCCAAGAAGAACATCTGATATCCATTTGCACAAAAGGTTCTTTTTAGTGGAAGAAGAGTATTTAGAGTCTTAAAATAAGTTCTATATACTGCCATGTATAACAACCCATTTTTACTGTGTGAGAAAAACATGATATTACAGTAAACAGACAACGATGTATGTGAAATTAAAGAATTCTCTACAGATGTGCAAACACAATCAGTTGGTTCACGTTATGATTCAAATGTAGTTTGACAGAAAACGAACTGAACTAAATGAAATTGTGCAACTAAAGGTAATAATGGAGAGAAACTCTCTTAATGAGCTGTTTCTGCATTCATATGTCACATGAAAAATAAGAGAAACAATTATTTGTTTTATGTATTTCTTATGGTTAAAAACTAGTGTTGTCAGGGCAATAAGCCTACCTCTAGCTCAGACAGTAGAGTAAGTGCTTGCAACACCAAGGTCGTGGGTTCAATCCCAGGGAATGCATGAACTGATGAAATGGAGACCTTGAATGCAATGCAGGTCACTTTGGATAAAAGTGTCTGGTAAATGAAATAATTGGGATTTATCTTATTCTTTCTGAAAGCAACATTACAACCTATCTAGTTTGAATATCATAAACTTTCACATTCACATGATCTGCATACACTCTAGTTTATAAAGCCCTGGTTCTGATGAAGCTGGAGGGTTTTCTCCTCTAAACTCTCACTCCTGACCTGTCTTATTGTAGAGTATTTGATGTTTTCAGAGACTCACTATGATGAGTATTGGTGAATACATACACATGGCTCGCACATCTCTCCATACGTGTTATTTTTCCCATGATGACCTGCACTTGAGCATAACCTCCTCAGGCGAATTAGATGCTGGCTAATAGATCGACAAGTGACTGCTACAAAAAGCCTTCAGTCAACACGGCATTTAACATCCATTATCACGCAGATAAACACATCTTCATTGATCTGTCGGACAGACAGAAATATGTTTTCTTGTTCCCCCATCAAAAGCAGAAAGCAAACAGTATCGCGGCGTGCCGGAATAGCATCAGTGCATACGTGACATTTACTGGAGAGTAAATAACAGTGTGGATTATCGGCCTATCTGTAAACTGTGAGCTGAATATTGTGTACTGTAGCAGCCGGAGATGCTAATATCAGCCAAACTCTCACGGCCATGATCCTGAGAGCGTTTCAGAGCGCTGCGAGTTTACAAAAGAGGCTAAATAGTGAAGAACTCCACTATGGGTTCATTTACATGGGTGCCGCATTTGTGCCTGAAATGATCCAGCGTGAGTGTTAAAGTGCTCCGTGATGAAGAGGACGCATTGCTGCGCTGTTTTAATAATTATCTTGGATTTACCAGAGCTTGTTAAAGCGGGAGCTTGCTGGCTTTTGCGGGAAAGTCGGTCGCGCTGTAATTTCAAAATTGCGCTGGTGAGTGAATTGTGGGTTGAGGGTCTCGCAGCGGGAGCCGGATCACTCTCTCTCGTTTAATGACACATAAGCAGAGCGTCTCAGACCTGCTGCACATTACCAGACAGATAATGTCAAGCTTTGCTGTGCTGTTTTATATTGGCTTTGGAGCAATCTTCCTCCTCTCTCTCTCCTGTAATGCACAGTGGGTAATTCACACGATATTAAAAACTGTTGGTGCAACAAAAGCGCTGTAATCACCGGCGCAAATGATCAGCTGCAAATGAAAGGAGCTGGCTTGTGGATCGTGTCCCAGCATCCTCCTCTTCCACACTAATCACAATCGCTCTCGCTCTCTCTCTCTGCGTGAAATGTTTGTTTTGGAAGAACTGGAACAGTCCTGTGTTTTTCGAGCTGATTAAATCTTTCTTTCTAGAAGCGCAAACAGACGTGTTTTCATTAGCGAGTGTTTTCGTGAACTGTTTTCACTCGAAAGCTCGAGCTCCATCATCACGTGTCATTTTAAATGTTCATTGGCGATGTGAAGGTACTGGGTTTCTGTCAGAAGCGTCTTGCATTCTGTGTTTAGGCCGTGAAACGCTGATGACTCCTGCAAAGGCCAAGCATCTACTCTCATCATGTGATCACGTTATCGCGAATGGCATTAGCATACGTGTCAGCTCGAGAGGCATGATGCTCACAAAACACCTATACAGTCACAAACTTAAAGCCCAACATGTTTGGTGTGATGGAGGGTGAGCTGCTGCGCTTTCATCTGTTTGCAGCCCGTGTTCCCGCGTTACTCCTCATTCACATGAGGCTGCTACATACAAGCCGATTATGGATAACAAGCACATTACAGCACAGCGGGCGGCTCCGCAGCTCATTTCAGATTTCAATTGCTTCTGAAACACACGCGGGACATTGAGTGTATCAGACTGAAGTGACGCGCGCTGATGCATTTGACATCAGACCTCAGGACAAATGTGTGTTTGTGCTCAGACGCTCAGAGACACTCTTCATTTACTGCTTATTGAAAATGACGGCGCTTCAGACTGTAGTGATTCTTATGGAAGTGTTTTTGTGATTTAAAACCTTACAATATTGTAGTCATCACAAATTAAGCTTTAAAATAAGTGTAATTAGCAATGCAATCTATACTGACTTATTGATTTATTTTTTTCATTAATTTATTCATTCATGGGGCATTCTATAATTTAGGGTACATTTAATTTGCATTGGTGATTTTTTCTAACCATTTTTATCTAGAAATATCATATTACTTATTATTTTTATCTATTAAGAGAATGCATACTATAAGGTCACATATTTTTGTGCGGTCTGATTTTCAGTTTGCTTAAAACTGCCTTTATATCCATTAATTTACAGTTTTTGCAATGTCTCTGTAACGTGGGGAGCTTGATAACAGAGTTGAGGATCCAAATACATCTTCATTAAGAGTGTAGTCAGACAGGCAGGGTCAAAAACCACCAAAACAGTAATATCCAGGGCAAATCCAAAAGAATAATCCAATAAACAGGCAATGGTTAGGGCAGGCAGCAAACAATCAAACACAAGGAAACAGTCCAAGATCAAAAAACATGAAAGCAAGAAAACTAGAAAACAGGGGAACTGGAAACACAGAAACTAGGAAACAGTACAGGCTAAACAGACAATACTCAGTGATCTATGTGTCTGTGTGTGCAGCTTCTATAGTCCTCCTGATTGGAATGGGTGTGTCTGTAAATTGGTTCCTGGGCAAAGGGTCATAAGAAATGGAGTCAGGGGTAAGTGGCAAGACTCTGGTACGGCTAGAGCTAGAGACTGTGACAGTCCCTGTTTTGAATGGATGTTTCTTGAATTAAAAAAAAAAAGTCAAAAGTATCTATATTAAACTTATTCATACAATCAAATTCCCTAATGTACATTTAAAAAAGATTGAGCCTAAATTTTATTTTCTTTCAAATAGTAAAAATATTTAATTTTACTTGTGTCCACAAAAATTGTCAACTGTGTTACTAACCAAACACCTTTCTGAAAACTATATATACAATGGTGGCCAAAATGATTAGAACACTTGGCATATTTAAGAGGTTTCAGTTGTTTTTGTTGAATTGGCCATGACAATACTCATAAAACAAACTATTGCCGGAACTACCTGGACATTGAAAATGATGGACCGGCCCCTCAAAGTCTGGACCTCAACCCCATCAAGCAAATTCGTGGCAAGTTGGGAAATAAACTGGACAGATCTATTGTAGATTCAAAGAAAAGACTTTGGCTTGAGCTGCAGAAGGCATGGGATAACATTAGTGTTGAAGTTCTCAGGAAATATACTGACACTATGCTCAGAGAGATGTGCTGCTGTAATCACTGCAAAAGGTGGACATACCAAATATTAAAGTTAAAAGTTGATAAAAACAGTATGACTCACTTTATTTGATATTTGTTGTGCTCAGAGCAACCACCTGCATGTTTCATGAACATTATGAAATGAAAACATGTTTGGAGGAAAAAAGGACAATCATTTCAGATCTATCAGGTGTTCTAATCATTTTGGCCACCACTATATAAGAATGCCTTTTTTGCAGCTTTTTTGGATTATTGTATCTGTGAGTTTTTACTTCAGCTTGTCATTTCTTCAGCTTGTGAATCCTGCTGTTTGAAAGCGTTTGCGCGATACACTGTAACTTCTCATATATTCATATCTGTTCTAAAATAGTCTCTGAATGAAAGTGGAAGAAAGCTAATTTTCATCTCATCCCAGCGTCTCCACGCGATGTCATCTTACTCTCACCTGTGTTTGTTTTCTAATGAACGCCCGTGTCTTTAAATGGGCACCTTTCACAGGTGTCATGATGACTGTTATCACACCCGCATCTGAAATCACCATAATAATCATGTAGCAGGAACCACAGCATCAGCGCTTCTGATTGGTGAGAACTCATATAGTTTGCTGACATTCTGAAGAGATAAATGGACTACAAGACCACTGACCGATGTGTGTGTTTGTGTTGTATTTGTCATTCGTTTTAAAAAAGGAAGGTGTATGTGAAAGCAATTTGCTTTGGATTTTTGAAAGTAATTGAGTAATTAAAGTCAGGATGAAATTCTATTGACTTCAGCATTGCGATTAGTAATTTTTTCCATATCAGCCTGTCATTTTCTCAAAATGCTTGGGATCTGGACTGAAAATGGAGGCTCTTGGATTGTCCTGTTGGGCTTTATTTAGACATCATTCTCTTATGACTGGCTACTAAGCAAATAAAATAAATACATAATGGATATACAGTATTGATCTAGAGTATTTTCACAAAGAGACGCAGGATGGCCACTGAACACTAACGCTATTCCAGATATATTCCTTCAGATTAGCACATAAAAACTGTGCAAGGCGTGTTCCCCTTCATATTTAATCGTGCATGATAACATGTCTGTCCGGAGTTGGCACTGAGCATCTCTGGTGTTGAGAAGCTGCCAGGGAACTCCAGGACAACAGCTGGACTCCTAAAGCTCCTCCTAAATAAACACATTCTCTTTCTCCTTCTCCTTTTCCATGCCAGAATGTCCAGAGCACTTGTCTATTACATGCCGTTTAATTAACACTACTTAAACGTCTATTAAATAGAAAACGCTCGGCTGGTTTTTGCTGACCTCTCTTCACTGGTCTTCAGCTCCTCATTATGAAGCTTCATTTACAGGTATGTAGGCCTCAGTAATTAGAGGGGCTTCAGCGAGTCAAACGCTCCTGCTTACAGGCACATAAACAATCATTATTCCTGACGGATCCAATGCCTTTAGAACAAACATAATCAGCCTTTCAGATTCCCTCCAACAGCACCTTGATGTAGAGGAGAACTTCACTTCTCTTTAATCACTGCTGAATTTAATGACTCCACTGTCATCAACAATACTTAGAATTATATTACACTTTATTATTAGATCTGCTGAACTATTGAAACTTAAAGTGTTTGGCTTAATGTTTGCATTTAAGAACAATAACTACAACCCCAAATCAGAAAAAGTTGGGACAGTATGGAAAGAGCAAAAAAAAAAAAAAAAGAAGTGATTTCTAAATTTACTTTGACTTGTATTTCATTGCAGACAATATGAACAAAAAATATTTCATGTTTTGTCTGGTCAACTTCATGTCATTTGTAAATATGCATCCTTTCCTGTCATTCAGACCTGTAACACATTTAAAAAAAAAGTTGGGACAGTAAAGCATTTACCACTTTGTAATGTTGCCATTCCTTTTCACAACACTTAAAAGACGTTTAGGGACTGAGACACACAAGTGATGAAGTGTTTCAGGTGTAATTTTGTCCCATTCTTCCTGCAAACAAGTCTTAAGGTGGGCAACAGTACGGGGTCTTCGTTGTCGCATTTTGCGCTTCAAAATGCGCCACACATTCTCTATTGGAGAAAGGTCGGGACTGCAGGCAGGCAGTACCCGTACCCTCTTCCTCCACAGCCAGGACTTTGTAATGTGTGCAGAATGTGGTTTTGCATTGTCTTGTTGAAATATGCATGGACGTCCCTGGAAAAGATGTCTTCTTGAAGGCAGCATATTATGCTCCAAAATCTCTATGTACTTTTCAGCATTAATGGTGCCTTCACAGAAGTGCAAGTTACCTTTGCCAAGGGCACTGACACAACCCCATACCATGACAGACCCTGGCTTTTGGACTTGTTGCTGGTAACAGTCTGGATGATCCTTTTCTTCTTTGGTCCGGAGCACACGGCGTCCATTCCTCCCCAAAAATACCTGAAATACTGATTCATCTGACCACAGTACACGTTTCCACTGTGTGATGGTCATCCCAGATGCCTCCGAGCCCAGAGAAGTCGACGGCGCTTCTGGACACTGTTAACATAGGGCTTCCTTTTGGCACAGTACAGTTTTAACTGGCATTTGTGGATGTAACTACGTATTGTGGTACTTGACAAAGGTTTGCCAAAGTAGTCCTGAGCCCATGTGGTGATATGGCTTATAGATGAATGACGATTCTTGATGCAGTGCTGCCTGAGGGATCGGAGATCACGGTTGTTCAGCTTAGGCTTGCGCCGTTGTCCTTTACGCACTGAAATTCCTCCCAGATTCCTTGAATCTTTTAATTATGTTATGCACTGTTGAATGTGAAATATCCAAATCTCTTCCTATCTTTCTTTGAGGAACATTGTTTTTTAAACATTTCAATAATTTTCTCACGTATTGGTTGGCAAACTGGCGATCCTCGGCCCATCTTTGCTCCTAAAGGATTAGACCTTTTCTTGGATGCTCCTTTTGTACCAAATCATAATTACAATCACCTGTTGACATCACCTGTTTCAAATCACATCATTATTTAACCATTTTACCTCATTACTAGCCCTAAATTGCTTCTGTCCCAACTTTTTTTGAAATGTGTTGCAGGTCTGAATGACAGGAAAGGATGCATATTTACAAATGACATGAAGTTGACCAGACAAAACATGAAATATTTTGTGTTCATATTGTCTGCAATGAAATACAAGTCAAAGTAAATTTAGAAATCACTACTTTCTTTTTTTATTTGCGTTTTCCATACTGTCCCAACTTTTTCTGATTTGGGGTTGTAAATGGGTACATCTTAATAAATGTTTTTATCAGCTGGAAGTTTATAGCTCTGAATCTGATTGCAGTGATGCTTTTCGTATGTGCTTTTATAGTTATTTTGGTGTTGACTTGTGCTATTCTCTTGTTTTTCACTGAACAAATGACCCGTCTAACAATTTGTTCTCCTTATTATTTTCTACCTTCACTGCCACTGTCTGTATGAATATAATTTAAGGCTAGCACTTTGTTCTACAGTGTCCTTGTTACATAAAAATACTATAGTAGTAACAAATTATGCATTATTACAAGCAACTAACCAAAAATAAAACTCTAATCATAACCCCATAGAAAGTATATTAATAAATATTAGTACTATGAATTAACATTTTAATTTATCATAATTATTAATATTAATGACTATTAATATTATTCAGTACATAGTTGTATAATAACACTGTAACAAAGACGTCTTAAAGTGTAAGCAATTACTAAGAATACAGTGTAAAAGCTTCAGTATGTTACTACTGTTGTGCTATAATAATACTGAGTGTCTGTTTACACTAAAGAGCAACATAAGATGCATATTTACAACAGTGTAATTAGAGATGGCACTATATGCAGGTGAATAACATGTAAGTACAGTGTAATAACTATACTAGGGATACAGAAATACTTTATACAAAACAGCAAAACCTATGCACACATTTCCCAGTTTCCATTAGCAGTAAAACACTGACAACTTTTGTTTCTTTTTACACATATTGTGATAACGGGGCAGATTATTGATTAATAATAAAGACTTTTTTTTGCACCACTTCTTGCACAATATTATGTTTTTGGAACCATACATAAGTAGCTCCATATTTTTGGCTTTTCTGATGTAGTAAGCTTACTCGGTAGTGCACCTGGTAAACTGTTACAGCTGTGATTTCAAGTGCTTGGGTATGTGTCCCACGAACCACAAGAGCTCAAAGACTTGTAGAAACAAGATAAAATGGCATTGTTGCTTCAGTAAATGTGCTTGTATCTTGTGTTTGCTTTTGTTAACACTGTCAGTTAGGTTTAATGTAGGTGGTACTGTAGTTCTTTTCTGTTCATTCTATCATGAAATATTATAAGATTAAGCACTATTCAGAGACACCATGCAGTATGTGTCACACATTTCACGGATCTCCTTTTATTATTATTCCCCTGTCACTTCCTGTGACCATCAGCTTTATGGGTAATGCAGTTTCACATATAACGGTGATTCCAATCATTACATCTCCCTTTTTCTTTTCTTTTTTCTTTTTTTTTTTAACACATGAACATTCACGAACAACCAAAACAAATGTGAATTAAACAGTTTAAATTAAAATAATATCAGGACTCATTCACTCAATGAACTTCAGTCTATTGACTCAGTTCAGTGTATATAACCACAAGTACTCAGTACTCCTCTTGCTAACGCAAAAAGATGCCCGTAGTTACTAATCTTGTGGAACAACAGATGTAATAATGTTTAAACAACATTTATGGCATCGATCCAATTTCTTTTCTTTTTTTCACTATCCCTTAAGCATATGCCACATTTGTGATGAACATACTCATTAAACAGCTTCCTGGGAATTCACGGCACGGTCAGGAACAGGCTTTGGTGACTCGGTTATGTTTTGTCCCTTAACATCCATTAGGTGTTTGCAGTTCCGGCGATATTCCTGAGTTTCGGTGTTTCAGATGATGTAAGAGCGTCCGTCCTCCAAGGTATGTGATATGACGGCAGGTGTCCATTGCCCATTACCTTGCTGTGTATAGATGCTGGCTCCTTGTTTCCTAATTTCACAATTGCCCCTATTTGCTTGTTCATGCTTGGCCAGAATAGGACATCCCTTGTTCGATAAAACTTTTTTCCACACCCATGTGGCCTGTGTGTATCTTTTCTAGCATACTGGGTATGCGTGGTATGATGATTTTTTTTTCACCTTTTAGCAAGATGCCGTCGGCGAACGAGAGCTCATCCCTGTGATTCCAATATTCTATCACCAGCGGTGATATTTTCCTCTGGAACTCATCCTGCGCAGACACCATTACAAACAGCAGACGAAGGAACCGGTATTGTCCGAAAATCTTGTTATACGTTGTAAGCTTAGATGACCCTTTTCCCAACTTGATGGCCCAGTACCCTGATCTGGCATCTAATACACTAAAGTATTTTGCACCTGAGAGTCTGGAGATGACGTCATCCAAAGTTGGTAGTGGATAATGCGTCCGTTTGATTGCCTTGTTTAGGTCGCGCGGATCGAGGCATATGCGGAATTCTCCAGTGCGGGGGTTTTTCCACTATGACTAAGGCATTGATGCAGTCTGACAGTTCGGTTATCTTCACGATTATTCCTTGATGCTCCATTCTATTTAATTCCTCTTTCAAGCGTCCATGCAAGGTGAATGGAATTTATTGTGGAGGGTATACTACTGGAATGGCAGCTGGGTCAAGGTGTATTTTACACTCACCTGGGAATTCCTCTATTGCCTTGAACACATCAGTGAATTCGCTAAACAGGCTGTTGTTCCGTCCAAAACTTGTTTGTATGGAGAGAACCAGTTTTATCAAATCCATTTCTAGACACACTTTAAGTCCTAGTATTGGTGACGCTTAGGTGTCACCCACATAAAATTCCTGTATGATTTTGGTCTTTTTTTTCTGGTTTGGTCTTTTATGTTTGCACTGGAGTTGTCAGGTTCCTTTTACAGATAGTAGTTCTCCTCCGTATCCTGATAGTTTTCGTCTTGCTGGTTTTAGTTGACTGAGGCTTGTGACATCTCTAATTCTGTGATTATGCCCCCGTGTCCAATCTAAATCTCATTTTGTGTTGATTCAAACTTCGGCAAAAGCTTGCTCATTTACCAATTTACTATGTTCTTCATTTATCATGTCAATGAAGAATTTCTGAGTTGTTTCCCAGTTGGGCTCAGTGTCGTTACTTACAGCGTGCACCATTTTTTGTTTCCAAGGCTGTTGCGACTTGAGAGCCTTAGCAAAGTGGTTTAGTTTCCCACTTTTCTTACATTGTCTACCCATCGCAGGGCATTTCTCCTTATCCCGGTGCACCTGCGCGCATCGGGACGCCATGATTTTGCCAAGTAAGACATGTTCCTGGATCTTTTGTTGATGCTGGATCAACATTACTGTCCAAAAATATAGACTTAACCCAATCCCTACCCCAAAACCTGACCCTACCCATAATTTATTCCTAAAATCAGTGTGAAATGAAGCACCTAACCCCGATCTTAAGCCTAAAACAGATATTTCATGAAAAGGTATCCCTCAATTCTGATTGGTTGATTGGAATGTTGTTCCAGGAACATTTTGAAATCAGCTTGGTGAAATCACGCTCACTGCGCACATCATCCGCATGTCATAGGTTTTGTGCTGTCCCACTCAGCTTTGAAGGCAGTTTTTGCACGACTTTGCCGGTTGCTTCATTTAAACACAGCATGTGCGACTTGTGGTGTCTGACCTGCACTGTGCAGTCCAGCCATAGATTTTAGTTGACCCTGTGCTACTTTGTGAGATCACGCTATGTCTATTGCTCTTTCTAGGGTTAGATCTGGTCCATAGTTTAGCAGTTTTTCTTTCACTTTTGTGGAGTTTATGGCAAAGACTATTCTGTCCCTTACCATCTCATCTGCATTAGTGTACCCGCAGTCTTTAACTAACAATTACAGTTCTGTTATGAAGTTGTCAAAACTCTCACCGTCTGCTTGCATTTTCTCGTGGAATTTGTACCTTGCGAAAATGTGGTTTTTCTGTGGCATCACTGATGCTTCTGTCGAATCTGTCATAGTATGTGCTTAGAAGCTTGCATTTTCTTCAGTCAATGTCCAGGTGTTATAAATGTCTTGCCCCTTTCTCCCCTACCCACAGCAGGAGATAACTGTAGTGTTCCTCTTCCAATTTTTCGTGGAGTGGGCCCTTGAACATCAGCTCAGTGTGTTGTTGGAATCTCCTCCATGCGTCAGGCAAATCCAGGGAATCCCAGTCCATGCTGGGCATCGGCACGCCAGCGGAGTCCATCTTCTCTTCCTGTAAGTACTTTTAGTTTTCTGACACCATGTAGTTCTTTTCTGTTCACGCTATCGTGAAATATTATAAGATTAAACACTATTCAGGGACACGCATTTTGCAGATCTCCTTTTATCATTATTCCCCCGTCACTTCCTGTGACCATCAGCTTTATGGTAATGCAGTTTCACATATAACAGTGATACCAATCATTACAGTACGTTATTTTCAAATGCGGTAGAGCATCTATTTATTAAGTTTTGTATAATCATTTTGTAGGCGTGTTTTTCATGACACAGTGCTGTTTAATAAACCCACATCTGCAATGGAGAATTAATGATACAGCTTATAGCACCTCCTCAGGGTTTGCAGAAAGGTAGGCAGAGTTACATATTTCCAATGAGCCTGGGTTTCCTCTTCTTTTTGTTTCCATGAGTGTGTGTTGGTGGTTATTCCAGCACTGCTGCATTTGACAGCATGTTTGAAAGAAGCTGTTTTCCTTCAGTGTATCAATGTCTGCATAAAAGCAGTTTCTCGTGAAGGCGCTACGCTCTGGTGTGAAGCTGCTAATCTGTTTGTACCTTCATCTTCAGCAGTAGCTGCACTAACATCACGCAGGAACACTGTCTGACCTCCAGTGTCACTCTCTCAGGATTCGCTCTGTCCATTTCAAACATCTGAGCTCTAGTAAACCTCTTAGAGCTTCTTAGTAACAGTCGGTCGATCAAAGCCACTCCGCTCTCAAGTGACCTCTAAGTTGGAGCACAAGTTTTGGATTGAGAGGAGAGCTGCTATTGTCTGACTCCACAACCCTGAACTACTAAAGCTCAGCTGGAGAAAAAACATGAAAAGTGTAGTCATATTTTCATTATTATTACCTGGTTAATCAGACTGCACGCAACAGAACTGGAGTTGGTAACACTTTAGAATAAGGTTCCATTAGTTAATGTTAGTTAATGAATTAATTAACATGAACAAACAATGAACAATACATTTATTACTGTATTTATTCATCTTTGTTAATGTTAGTTAATACAGTTATTCATTGTTAGTTCATGCTAATTCACAGTGCATTAACTAATGTTATCACGCACAACTTTTGGTTTGAATACCGCATTAGTAAATGTTGATATTAACATTAACTAAGATTAATAAATGCTGTAGAAGGATTGTCCTTGTTTAGTACTAAAGTAGTTAACTAACATTAACTAATGAAACCTTATTCTAAAGTGTTACCCTGGAGTTCCTATAAATGGAGTATGAAGATCTGTAGATGTGACCTCTGACCTTCTCACACACACTGACCTTAGCACATTCACACACTGCGTCTGTCCTTCAGTAGCGTGAATTGTAATAGCTTTAGGATTTTAGGCTTCTACAATGAAAAGTAAATGTTACAGCCGAATGTATTAGTTTTAATCAAATTTAATGTTAATTTAAAATGAATCAAAAATACTTTTTAAAGACAAAAACCATTTATACAAAGCAAAAATAATATTTATTGTAAAGACCATACCAGACCTAACTGATACATTTTATTCAGACACTATTGTGTACATTATATACAAACTATTGACAGTTACTAAAATGTTATTAATGTAGGCCAGTATACTATTTAGGGGCTTTATTTACAACTTAGTTTCACCATAAACAAATGCTAAACTAGCTGCAATATTGAAGTAGTAAGTATTGTTAAATTATTATTATTGTTTTTTAATTGCTATAAATATCATTGAAATACTTTTTAGTGCTGTTTATTGTCATGCACTTTTAAAAGACGCATCATATATGCGGATATGGTTTTAAGAAAATTAAAAGTGGATAAAAACCCACAATAATGTAAAAAAACAGGATATGGACCAATTTAAAAAATGCTCTTTGAATAAATGATATGGTCGTTTCAGTTTTTTCTAAATAATGAAACAGTAAGTTACCAGAGGTTATGTTATATACAGTATATAGTGACGTGTGCAGGCTAGACGGGACTGTATAACACCAATTCAAGAGTCTTGCTGCTTTTAGAAAATGTATCATAATAAAAATATTAAAGGCAAACATGTTGATGCAACCATTTTCATCAACATTATTAAACCGACTGGTTTCCTCTTCTACTAGAGGATCAAATAAGTGTATTACAATAGTAATGGATTACAACCTGCTTAAATGAAGTGTCTATATGTGTGTGTGTGTGTGTGTGTGTGTGTGTGTGTGTGTGAGACTGAACCTCATGTGACCGACATTCAGGAATGTCCTCAACTAGAAAAAAAAATTGTTTGTACAGTATATAGTTTTTAGTATATATTGCATAAGGGTTTCTGTTAAAGGAATAGAGAAAAAAAAACAGTGGAGGTGTGTGGTATGACCTTATTTAGATGCATTTGTGTGTGTGTGTGTGTGTGTGTGTGTGTAAGAGAGAGAGAGAAGGGAGGACAGGGAACCACAGATGACACAAACTGTGTGGCAGCTGACACTTTGAGTCTTTTGATTAGGATTGGTTGATATGCAGCGCGTGGCGGCTGAAGATCCGCGTGTCACCGGCACGGCGCTGCTGTTCTGCAGTAATGACAGACTCGTGCAGCTCCTGCTGTCTCCAACAACCTCCATTATACGGTCTCTCGCTCTCTGGTGCTTATTAATAACTTTATTATTTGCACAGTGTCAGTAAAGTCTGTCTGTTGGACTGCACTATGATGATGTTTGAAGATCACTTCGGTGTTAATCTATGAACCTTCAGAAAATATGCTGATATAAGAATAGAGCAGTATCATGGACCGTGTGCAGAGATGAGGCAATAATGCAAAGATTCCATAATCGGGATCTTAATTAATAATAAAAATTAAAAAAAAAAAAAAAAAAAAAAAACTAACAGAAGCTACTCCAAGGGAGAAAACTGGCAGGAAGGCCAGAACACGGCACAGAGGCCACACAGGAACAAGCAGCGCAGGCTAAAAGACACAGACACCTCAGACCACATACAACAAGCACAGGACACACTGTAAACACAAGGAGAATAAATAGTGATCAAATGAGGAGGGTAATGAGGGAGACACAGGTGAACCCACTGAACCAATAACAAGGTAACAAGATGGGCGGGGTCAGAAAATAGACAGAAGAGAGCACATGACACCAAACAAACACAACATAAGCCATGTGCTCACAGAATAATACCTGCATCCTGGGCACACCAGCTGAAGACTGTACAAGCAGTGTAACTCTGACGCTGAACAGAGTGGTTCATTCTACAAAAGTTATGAAACTAAATCAGAAAACTGACATTATTAACCATATTAGTGAGTTTCTTCAACACTGGGACCTTTCAAATAATCTCTCTCTTAATAGTCTCTTCCTAGTTTCATTTGTCCACTACCAGTGTCCATCAGTGGACATGCATTCATATCAGGAGAATTCTGAAGACATTTTTTCTTTTAAGTCAATAGGATATATTTTGTTACAATTTTACAGATGCCAATACTGATTATTTCTCAAATGGGTATGTGGTATGTGAAAAAAAAAAAAAAAAAAAAAAAAAAAAAAAAAACTCATTATGCTTAAAGCAAATATATTGTGTGTGTGTGTGTGTGTGTGTGTGTGTGTGTGTGTGTGTGTGTGTGTGTGTGTGTGTGTGTGTGTGCATGGCTGCACTTGATCCTCATAATCATGTGACACCAACCAGATAATCATGCCACAGACATTACACAGAACTCCTGAAAACATCTGAAATTGATGCAGAAAGCCATGTGTTGTATTGATATAATTTTAATCTGAATATATATTTTAAGAAATAATTCCAAATAAGTAGCTTGCTGTCACAGTTATGGACTATTGTGTTTGTTTTCATTTGATCCCTCGGGTTTCATTGACCTAGTTTCCCCTTGATTGTGTCGTGTTGTTCAGGTCGTTATCATCAATTATCCTTCCCATATAAGTTGTATTCAGTTCAGTGGTTCTTTGTCTGGTCTTAGGTTTATGTTGACTGTGCGTCCATCCGTCCGTCCCGCCGTCCCTGTCTTCTTGGTATGGATTACCCCATGTGGATTATTAAAGGGGTCATATGATGCGATTTCACTTTTTCCTTTCTCTTTGGAGTGTTACAAGCTCTTGGTTCATGAAGAAGATCTGTAAAGATGCAAAGACTAAAGTCTCAAACCCAAAGAGATATTCTTTATAGAAGTTAAGACTCTCCCACGCCCTCCTAAAACGACTCGTTCTAACACGCCCCCACATCTCTACATCACTGTGTGGGAAGATTTGTGTAATGCCGCCCAAATGTTCACACAAAGAAAGAAGGCGTGGTTTCAGTAACACAGTTAGTGTTGAAGCAGTCATGTCAGGGGGATGTGTGTGTATCTAGGAGAAAGCAAAAGCACTTTATTTGGTCTTCCGAAAGTAGACGCATTTAGGACGCTTTAAGATTACTTACAACAGAACAGCAAGACATTTAATGGACGACCGTTTCCTGAACCTAGGAGAGGAGGTAATTCTGACTTTGCTACGACAATCTGGCGCTTCTGAATCAGCGACTGTAAGTATGTTTTTTTATTAGTTTAAGTATTTGCTGTTGACTGTTCAAATGCAGAGTTTTGCGCGTCGTGTGTGTGTGTGTGTGTGTGAGAGAGAGAGAGAGGGTCATAATGCACTGGGTCAGTTGGCCAATCAGAGCAGACTGCGTTTGTCAGAAGGAGAGACTTTGTAGAAAATGATGCGTTTGAGAGAGGCGGGAAATAGAGGACCTACAATAATGTACAGTATTTGAAAAATAATGTGTTTTTTGAACATTAAAGCATGTCATCGTATTCTGTTACACCAAATGCACAAAATAATGATCTTTAAAAAAGCATTATATGACCCCTTTAAAACAGTTTAATTGCTATCTTCTTCGTGTTTGTGCTTCTCTCCTGATGTGCCCATCCTTAATAGGTTGCAAAACTCAAACTATGCACAGATAAGCAACATGCCGCATGTGTTTGGTGACAGTCTCTTTGATAATGACATTAATGTACTGTCACTAGCTACCATTTCACAGATGTGATGTTTATGAAATCAGGTTGCATGAGTAAACCTAATCAATGTTTCAAATGAATTGCAGTTAGCATGCTTGTGTAGTAAAAGTGGATGGAACTGATTAGCTCGCATATATTTTTTGAGTTCTGTTAAACTGATTAGGGTTTACAGTGAAGATAGTCTTTTGGATTGAGACGAAACTTGATTTTTTCTCTTATTTGTTACAAATGGCCTACATTTGTAAAAGTCAAAGCACTCCTGTGTTTTATTGTTAAGGACTTGAATGAGAATTATTTAGTGGATTGAATAATTGTGCAAAATTACTAAAATGCATGCATTAACATCTTTTTAAGAATAAAGGCTTGATCAGAAAAGGTTGTCCATGTAAATAGAAAATTGTTAAAGCTTTTTGGAGGCGTTTTAACATTTTATGTTGTCCTTTATTTGATATAAAAGTTAATTTGTTCACTTGTTTCTGAACAGTAACAGTTATTTCATCCACTGTAATGGTGAAGCATCAAAAGTAGCTCAGATGTTTACATCAGTCTGGAGGATGAGCTCGTGACTTACATAACATTTCTCTTCAGAGCTGAAGAACTGCAGCAGAAGAAGTGTTACCTGAGCTCCAGATCCTTCATCCAAACACATCCAGATTTACTGAGAGCAGCTGCGTATCTGCATGTGAACGTGTTCCAGCCTCAGTGAGCGGCGCTAATACTCAAATACGTTCATGTTCCCTCCATCAGGGAACGGGCCGGCGGAACGGAGCGCACGTCATTTGCATGTAAAGTCCGCTGCAGATTAGTGCTACACTTATAAACTGCTTAGGGCCTCGAACAATTTCCACTCAACCTTTGACGGCAGTTTCGTGTGATTTGACACAGAATGAAAACAGATTAGGTGTCAGCGCTTGTGTTATGAGCCGCTGTTTGATTTCTTCGTGCTAATGAGGGTCTCACGCTATGCATCCAGCATTTCTGAGGGATTCCGAACGCAGTGCTTTAAACAGATGACTTCAACTTTCTGCTTCATTGTAACACGACACATAATGTGGCTGTAATCCAGTGTAGGAAACCGGTCAGTCGTCGGCTGATATGGAGTAATATCCCACAGGCTGGGAAATGGACTCCACATTCAGATCACAACACACTTACACACACAATCTTTACTCGTCACACAGTTTCTGAAAGCTGACACTCAAACAGCAGAAGCACACACCAAATCTGCAAAACCAGACACTAATTCTCTGCCTTTGACTCAGTTTTCAATTTCATAAAACACTGTTTTGTGAAACACAACACACAGTTCTCTGTGTAACACACAAAAATCTAACTGGAAGTATCTTGATTTCCTTTTCCAAACACAACCGATCAAAAAGCCACAATAATTCATCACTAACTCCTCACATGTGCTTCACCGAACACCAATAAACACACATCTACACAACTACACATGCTTGATGTGTTTCTTTTCTTTCGTTCTGTGTATTACTGTATACACAAACACAAATGCTTACAGTAAGAGAAAAAGTTTGGTTTCAATCTTGCTTTCTGTCAATGACTTTCAGTCTTGTACAGAAATGTAGGAGCTCATGAAAGAGCTTTAGGTTTTGAATAACTGTGTGTGTATGATATATCCAAAAATATAATATCATGGCAAATGTGTTTGCAACGTTTTTGAGATGTGTTTGTGATCTTCTGAATGCAGTGCTTCATTTTGTAAGAGATGGGAGGCATTTTGCATTTTGTGTGTGCAATTCTTGGATTTGTGTGTAAAGTTTTGAAAAAAAAAGAGGCAAAGTTTTGAAAATGTGTGTAAGCAGTTGAAAAAAACTGTAATGGGTCATTGGGAGACGCTCTGTGTCACAAAGGCTTGTGTGAGATCAAAAAAACGTGCAGATTTTTCAGCTTTACTCAGAATCGTCTGGAGTTTTTATTCCAATGACAACAGCAAAGTTTGTGTTACTGTTGAAACCTTTGCCTCTAAATTAGTCGCTAATATATGGACAGTGAAGATGAAATGGATGTGAAGAAACACAGTGTGAACTCTGGCCTCACTTCTGTCGTCTCTGCAGAAACGGCATTCTGTCACACAGTCTAACAAAACCATTAAACGAGCAGCATTATGGATGAACGAGATGCAATTAGCCCAGAAATGACTCTGATCTCGCTGACATTTGAGCAAAAGTGTAGCACGGAATGCGCCGCGGCCCTGTGATTGACAGCCTAATCCACGTCTGATGGCTGCCGGTCGGCGTTGCGTGCGCGGAGCGGGTCGCCGGCAGATAACGAACACAGCTGCACAATCCTGATATGTCCGCCGTGACTCGTCACAGAGTGAATTCAACACCATGATGAAAGTATCGACCGTTAATGACAGGATCATCTCCCTGTCTGAAATAAACGCTCTAATCCCTTTTGCCAGGTCCATGAATTCCTAATATGAGTTATATAAACGGAGGTAATAAATCGGTGTTAGCTCAGTTGTGTTTGTAAAGTCGTCCCGTTGGAGGCGGCGGCAGGACATTCTCTTAAGCTGAGCGTCCTCTGATTTATTGCTCTGGATAGATTAACTTTTACAGCAATAAGAATTGCAAATGAGTGTGGTGGACCTGTTCAGAGTCTCCAGCGTTGTGCAAACAGCAGCTCGCATTTGAAGAGTGGCAGAGATATGAGCGCCTCAGCCCGAGTCTGAGTCTCCAGCTGGAGTTCACACTCCTCCGTGATGATGAAGCAGCTGCAGATTTCACCTGGAGATAGAGATACGCCATCAGACACTGAACTACAGAACACAGAACACCACGAGAGTCTGCTGGAAAACAGGTGAAGGGTGCCACAAGGGTGTTGAAGGTGTTGCTATGTAGTTGTAACATTAGGACACATTACATTATGTGATCATGATTACAGTTTTTTTTTTCATCTGCTTACACACACAATCTTTACTTGTCACACAGTTTGTGAAAGCTGACATTCAAACAGCAGAAGCACACACCAAATCTGCAAAACAATGCACTAAATCTGGGCCTTTTCAATTGAATAAAACACTTTTTGTAAAACACAACACAATTCTCTATGTAACACAAAAATCTAACAGGAATTAATATAATGGCTAAGGTGTTTGCAAATGTTTGCTTCTGAGATGTGTTTGTGATATTTTGAATGCAGTGCTTCATTTTGCAAGAGATGTGAGGCATTTTACATTTTGTGTGCAACTTTTTTTTTTTTAAAGGAAAAGTTTGAAAAAGCAGTTGAAAAAGTCTGTAACCTTAACAAAGATTAGTAAATGCTGTAAAAAATGTTGCTTGTTGTGAGTTTATAATAATTAATGCATTATAATGTTTTTATAAAGTGTTGCCAATAATTTAATTGCACCAATTGACTCTGGGTTACACTATGAAGGGCACCTATTATGCAAAATTCACTTTTACATGTTGTTTGAACATAAATGTGTGCTGGCAGTGTTTGAACACAACCACCCTATAATGATAAAAATCCACACGCTCCTTTTTTTAATCCCTATAAATCATGAGCTGTGTCTCAGAGCTAGCCGTTCACAGAATCTGTAAAATGTGACGTCATATTTAACAAGCCCTGCCCACTACTGTTGATTGACACTGCCATATTAGTAGAGACCCCGCCCTGAGCAAGTCACACACAATCCGTCATTATTATATTATTACATTATTATATATTATTATATAAAAGCAGCATTGATTCAAGTAAGAAATGTCTTCTTATTAAAGCTACAGACATTCCTCAGTTCAGAGGAGTCAGTGATTTTCTGTTTTTATTTTAGGTATGAGTCATATTAACATCATAGACAGCAGTAGGTGCTGTAAATTACGCTGTTGTCAATTAATACACAGATCTAATATGAACATGCAATTTTTTTCTAAGTTGTTTAACTTCACAGACATAACCGACTGTGTTTTTAACATAAACTAGTGTGTATTTGACAGTTTAAGTGCAACAAGTCATGAAAGAGAACTTAGTTTAGTACTCACATGCCATGTGACAGACGCTTTCTGTGCGCATGCTTTGGATGTGTGTGCTCAGGAAAAACTATGTCAGAAGTTTAAACTGATTTGGTTTAAAGCACATGATTTCAGCGCAATAGACATGATAATCAAAACTGAGCATCTGAGGTTTGATCTGTAAAGTCACAGCCCTGTTCATTTGCATTTAAAGAGTAATGCACAAAAACAATGTGTTTCTGCTTCCACTAAAAATAGGCATTTTCAAAATGATATAATAAATTATCTGTGGGGTATTTTGAGCTGAAACTTCTCAGACACCTGAGACTCATATTACATATTGTAAAAAGGGGCATAATATGTGCCTTTTAAGTAATTAGACTATTGTAAATATACATGAAATGCATTATTATAACACTATAATAGTAACACGCTGTAGCATTGTTAAAATCAGTTACACTTTATTTGAAGATGTGCTTTTACATTGTATTTACACAAATATGTTAACAGCTTGTATTACAGGGTTGTAATGTTTAGAGTTAGTTGCTTGCTATTATGCATTTTTATTTTATAGTAAGTCCATGTATCGTGTAACAAGGACACGAATGACATCTACAACAAAAGATATGGGATACCTGATTCTCTTTACCTTTAAAAGTCAGTCTGTCTGTTTGTTGTTACACATGATCATATGGTCATTGCTTTATTCATCAGAGCAGACCTGAGACATGCTGTTTTTCTCAGTCACTGCTGTTGAGCTGATCGTCCGGTCGCCGTATGGAAACATCAGACGTAGCAGAACCTCTGATGCTCCCGATGCTCTTCTCACGGCGGGACGGCCGCTGGACGAAGACGATGCATCCTGTAAGTTGACGTGATTGTAGCTATTTCAGGGGGTGGAGAGCGATGATTACAGCGCTGGAGACTATGAGTGAATGCTTTATGAATATTTCATGTAAATGTAAGCGCCACTTACTGGACACAAGGCCTGATTGATGGGAAAGTGCCTCTCAATGCCTCGACTCTGAAGGCTCTCAGACGCCCTCCTTCAGCTCCTGCCTCAAGCGCTGCACTAATAGCAGAATAAAGATGTATTTAGCTGGAGAGCTCTTCATTAATGCCCTTCGTTAAACAAAACTAGCCGTATAGGATTTGTGTCAGTCAGCAATATGAAAAGAACTGATGAGAAACAGGCTGGAAAATGCAGCTTTTAGCCGCCGAGCAATCTGCTATTTTGTTTCGCTGGCTTTTATAAAGCTGTGCTTTATTTGGCCGTGAGCGGCAGGAGGCCCCGGCAAAGAAAGAAACGCTGCCAATTGCTCGGGCTTAAGAGGAAAAGCGCCGCCGTTAGTGCTTTCAGAGGTGAGCGGACACACAGAAATCTGACCTTCACAAACCGTTTGTCTTTAAACTTGTGGTCAGATAGTTCAGCATTTCTATGCTCTTATTTTATATATACTAAGCATTATGTGCTTTCTAAAAGATCTGAGAAAAATCCTTTTGAAGATGAAACAGCAGCGCAGTTGGTCTGCACACTTAAGTTACGTTCAACATGACTAAAAGCATTCATTACACAGCCCTTAATTAAACCGTGCACATTCTTCTATTAACAGCGTTTCATTATCAGAGCATTATCAATCTCTTCTCCTTAATGAATCTTACAGATAGGATGGGTGGGAATGTGTGCGGTAAGGAACAGACATGCAGTAATCTCATTAATGACCCTGAGATCACAGGTCATCGTCAGCGTTCGTTTGAGCTCTTTGTGTCTTGTGAACGAGCGGCGACGGCGTCTCTTCACGATCGTTTTTGAAAAAGATTCTGTTCTGTTGTCATGAATCTTCTGTCATAACATCCTGGCAGCTCAGACGCCGTGCTCTTTATCAGAGCAGTAAGTCCATTCAAACGAGTCTCAGTGCTGACAAACAATATCTGACATGATCTGCTGCCTTCATGGCTGATTTCTGAGTGCTGATCTACATGAACAGAGAGCTTCTGCTGTTACAGCAACATAAAACATTACTGGAAACCAAAGCTGTGTATACATTATAATGCAGAGCGTCCCGGTCTGTCTGTCTGTCTCTCTTTGAGTCTGTCTGTGAGTCTGTCTGTCTGTCTATCTGTCTGTCTGTCTGTCTGTCTGTCTGTCTCTCTTTGAGTCTGTCTGTCAGTCTGTCTGTGAGTCTGTCATCTGTCTGTCTGTCTGTCTGTCTGTCTGTCTTTCTGTTAGTCTGTCTGTCATCTGTCTGTCTCTCCGTCTGTCTGTCTGTCTGTTTGTGTGTGTGTGTGTGTTTGTGTGTGTGTGTGTGTCTGTTTTTTCTGTCTGTCTGTCTGTTTGTTTGTCTGTCTGTCTGTGAGTCTGTCTGTCATCTGTCTGTCTGTCTGTCTGTCTGTCTGTCTCTCTTTGAGTCTGTCTGTCTGTCTGTCTGTCTGTCTCTCTTTGAGTCTGTCTGTCATCTGTCTGTCTGTGAGTCTGTCTGTCTGTCTCTCTGTCTGTCTGTCTGTCTGTCTGTCTGTGAGTCTCTGTCTGTCTGTCTGTTGATCTGTCTGTCTGTCTGTCTGTCTGTTGATCTGTCTGTCTGTCTGTCTGTCTGTCTGTCTGTTGATCTGTCTGTCTGTCTGTCTGTCTGTCTGTCTGTCTGTCTGTCTGTCTGTCTGTCTGTGTGACTTATTTTTGTGTTTGGTTTTTGTTTATTTCTGTCTGTCTGTCTGTCTGTCTGTCTCTCTTTGAGTCTGTCTGTCAGTCTGTCTGTGAGTCTGTCATCTGTATTTCTGTCTGTCTGTCTGTCTGTCTGTGAGTCTGTCTGTCATCTGTATTTCTGTCTGTCTGTCTGTTTGTTTGTCTGTCTGTCTGTGAGTCTGTCTGTCATCTGTATTTCTGTCTGTCTGTCTGTCTGTTTGTTTGTCTGTCTATATGTCTGTCTGTCTGTCTGTCTCTGTCTGAGTCTGTCTGTCATCTGTCTGTCTGTCTGTCTATCTGTCTATTTTTTTTTTGTCTGTTTTTTCTGTCTTTTTTCTGTCTGTCTTTTGTCTGTTTTTTGTGTTTCTGTTTTTAGTGTGTGTGTCTGTATCAATAGTTTAATTCAATTTAAAGCGCTTTTCATGATACAGATCACTGCCAAGCAGCTTTACAGAAAATTACAGTTTCTATTTTAAAGTTTCTACATTATATTTGGTAGTAGCTTGTCAGTGGTGTCTATGTCAAGGTAATGTCCATATGGCAGAAAAGTACAGTAAAATCCATGCAGTTAGTTAATGACATGTTATCAAACAGATGATGAACACTTTTAATTGCAATGATTATATGTTGCGATTAAACTTATAATAAAATTTGGTAGTTTTGTATGTTGTTTGAGGGTTGGCATCATCTGAGGAAGATGAAGAATCAGTTGTCTTTGCTCCAGCAGTGTGTGAAGGTGAGGCAGAGCTCTCTTGTTGCCGCTGGTTATGGCTCCAGTGTAAATGCACACATTTTAACAGGAACAGAAAGAATGGCACGACTGTTCAGAAGCAAATGTAAGTGTTAGCGTGGCGCTGTGACCCGGAGGGCAATTATTCCTCTGTGTGTCTAATGGAGGCCGAACACTGATGGCGCAGAGGAGGGGACGCCTGCCAATCACAACACGGACAAATAGCACTAAGAGCTGCCCATTTGCACGCGGCCCTGGATGAAGCTTGTCATGGTGTCATTTCCTTTTCAATGAGGACGGCGGTCTGAGGCGGCAGGCCTGTGTTTTTCTCGCAACGTCTCTCTCTCTCTACTTTTAGGCATGCCGTTCCCTTCATTTCTCCCTCAAAGAAAAAAAAGGCATCCATGTGAAGTCAAGCGGAAAAGTGCCACTGATGGAGAGAAATGCAAATTGCTGCACTTAAAAAAGGCCAGCGCTGGAGTTTGATGGGGAGCGTTTCCCGTACAGCCATCCGATTATATTTCCGGCGTTGTTTTGGAGGAACGTGTGGTGATTTACATCAGATGTCATGCGTGTGTCAGGATCAGCAGCCCATGGAATGCATGTTGTTTGAAGACGGTTTGATGAGGTTCTTCTTACCTGTGGTACGAATTAATGACTGAACACGTCCTCTACCAGAAACACAAATACAGTCAATCACGCGCCACTTCTGACAGATTTATCGAGCAATTAATGCTTCGGCAAAAAGTGTGAATGCGTCCCTGCCGAACACTTTCTGTGTGTTGTTCTGCTAAATGACATGCTAATGAAAGCTTTCAAATATTCTGTGTGTTTCCAGCCACTGACTTCAGTCAAGAAGACAAAGAAGTGCTGTAAACTCCTCAACCTTCACTCACACTTTCATTTAATGGCTGAATTCGGGATCACCGAGTTCCTGCAACTAAACACACACACACCTGAAACTGCAGCACTGTGTTCTGGTTTGCTAAAACTAATTTTGCTGCACAAAACTCTTCAAGCAGTGACACAATTCTCAAAAATAGAAATGCTTTTCAGCTGTATTCACACATGGTCACACAGATGTTTTCTTTTTGCGCAGATGCAGCTTTAACCATGTTCTTATTCAGCACAAGCTCTGAGTCCTGATGAATAGAGCTTCCAGTCAAGAGTTTGTCACTGCATAGTTTTGGGATTGTGTTTATTGATTAGAGTTTTTGGTCCAACTTTTTATTAGGTGTCTCTAACTGCTATACACTTAGGCCATAAAAAAATTAATTGTTAGGTACAGTGTACTTATTGTCTTTAGCTGCTTTAGCTGCTGTTGAGGTGGGATACAGGTAAGTTTAGGACAGGTTGGGTGGGTTAAGGGGTAGAGGTAGTGAATTATTAAATTTTAAATAGATATGTAACTGCATCCGGGTATTTTTTTTAAATACTACTACAATGTAAAAAATAAAAAAATAAAAAAACAAGTACATGAATATAGTTAAAGACACTTAATATAAAGTGGGCCTGAGATTTTATGTATGCATGTATGTATGAATGAATGTTTATATATATATATATATATATATATATATATATTTTTTTTTTTTTTTTTTTTTTTTTTTTTTTTTGCTAAAAGTAAAGTAAGCAAAATTTTTATTGCCAGTTTACTTTCGAACCTAGTATTTTTGTGAGTATAATCTATATGGAGAGTTCATCCACTAAAGAAAACTCTATCGTTATTTAATCTCTCTCATGTTGGTCCAAACCCGTAGGCTGTTATTTGTTTAAAAGGATGATTATTAATGAATAATGACTTAAACTGTGGTCTGTCCCTCACAGAGCTGGATTTATATGGACTGCTTTAACCCTTGTGTGGTGTTCATATTTTTGTTATTCAGCCAGTGTTTGTGGGTCTGGTCTTTGGGTTTTTAATTCAACACAATCAAACAATTTTATGTTAAATACTCAACAGATGTTTACTTAATCCCAGTTGCAAGCAAAATAAACAGAATATATGGTTAATATTTGCCCTTTACCTTTGTTATATCACATTTATGGATTAATAACACTATTATGGTGTTTCCCCATTTGTGATTCATGTACAGAATAAGGCTCTGGGATGAGTTTGATTTGGTAAATGGCTGATATTTGTTCTGATGTCCCTGTCATTGGTCTCTGACTCACAGCAGCAGTTTAGTCCTAGGCTTTTATCGTGGCAGGTTTGAGAGGATCACGCTCAGGCCTCAGTCTGCTAATGCATGTGTCACGCTGTGTCCAGCGCTCAGTGATTAGCATGACAGTCACTGGTCACAGCCTCGCCATACGAGGCTTCCTCTTTCTGCTCTCACACGTCCAACCTCTTCAGCTTCACCTACCACCGCGCTTTTAAATCTGAGCTGACAGCGCATTTGACTAAAAACTGTCAGCCGTTTGCTTGGCTCCTAATACAGCGGTCACTTTCAATTAGTTTTTATCTCATCCTAAACAATGCAGCATGCAAAGTTCCTCCAGACAGCCTAGCTGACCTCGTGAACCTGCAGCTCTTTGTGTTTGTCAGAGAACGAGGGGTTATAAAAGTCTTAAGGGTTTTGATAGCCGCTCAAAACACTGTGCATTTATTTAACCCTTGTGCTGAAAATCCTTCACCTAATGTCAAAACTGACCTGCCTTTAAAAAAGCTGCTCTTAAATGTCTCGTTATTCTTTATTATTACCAAATATTGGATTCAATCTTTTTATCAGCTTGTTTTCTTTGAGTTAGCAAGGTAATTTTCTTTTTGGAACTGAATGATTGTAGGTCTCACTGATCTGAGCTCATGCACCTCAGTTTTGAGTGACATAAGCGGCATTTTTGGATAATAAACTCTGATCACTGCCAAAAACAAAACCTGTGCTAATTTAAAGAAAACAAGGTATTTAAAATAAATTTGTAATAATATGGTATTAAAATTTTCTAAACTTTTACCAATACTGCATATTTTTGGTATTTTTTTAGTATATTTTAAGAATATAAATATGTTTTATAAATATATTTTGCCCTCCATGCCCTCCATCCTAAAAAAATAAATAAATACAATCACATCAGAGTTAGTTATAGGTTATAGTTATAGTTAAATAAAACTAAAACTGTTACTAGAAATAAAATACCTGTTAACTGAGATTTCATATTTTCATTTAGTTTAGATGTATTAAAATAACTAAAACTACAACTATGTATAAACATATTTAAAAAAATAATAATAATAAAATAAATAAATAAAAGTGACCAAAAAAGGCAAATAACAAAATTACTAAAACTTTAACCAAAAGAACAATCTAATTCAAAATATTAACAAAAATTATAATAGTAACTTAAAATAACACTAAATATTTTACATTTGATTAAATAAAATGGCATACCTGCAAATAACACATGTAGGTTCCTGCAGGCCTGGAAAATTGTTTTCTTATAAAGGCTGAATCAAAATATAGTTTCACTTTCAAATATATATATATTAAGAAGTTGTTCTAACTTGTGTGAGCAAAGTCAGTAAGTTTTAGTCCAATGCGATAACATTAATCAGCACTTTCAGGGAAAAGAATACAATCTCCAAAACGTTAGGGTTTTTTTGTTTGTTTGTGTGTTTGGTTTTGGTGTGGAATTTGATTTTGTTTATTTACGCGTTAGCATTGTGTTCCTGCTGAAAACTCTTTTTCCTCTCTTCCAGCTGAAACCCTCCAACACTGTTCTCCGGCCGGAAGTGATGATCTGACTAGTTATCACGAAAACAGAGAAGCAGAATTTCTTTTAGAATCAGCAAATGCAGTGTAAGCAGCTTACAGCGTCATCATTTGCTTGGCTTGTTATTTAGGTTAGTATTTGTTTATGCGGATATTTAATCCAGGAGAAGTAAACTTATTTGGACGCTTAACGGATTAATAATAGGCTTCTGCGCAGTCACACTGAAAACGTGTATTCTGTTTTTCCATCTGTTTCAGTGACAGTTCGGCTCATATCAGCACAGGCTGCAGTCGTCGGAGGTGAAGCTCGCGGTGTTTTGCTGTGCTTCACAATGAGCTTTGTTTCTGTGCGCCGCTGATACGGCCGAGTCGGAAGCACACGCTCGGCCCAGACTACACAGCGCTATCACATCCAGCTCTTATCGCAGCTAATTCCTTTAAGGTTCCATAACAGCAATTAGCATTTTCTTCCTCTTCTGTGAAATTCACAAAGAAATGACGCTGTATCATCTCAATCAAAGCCTGTTGTGTCTCATCTGAGAGCACCACATGATGCTAATGGGTTAATTCTGTAAACTGCTTTTCCTCGCAGTGTGTTTAAGGAGAGAAAGCCGAGCGTCCGGGCCAAAGAAAATAACACAAGCAGCTGCGCTGGTTCTTAACAGACTCTTATAATCAGTGAGAAATGCTCCTCAGACTGTGTAGAGTCCATCACACTGAACCGCCAGCGAAACCACGTGAAAAGATACAATACAGTTCCTTCAAAAACAAGCACAACAGCAACAACCCTGTTCATTTTCTCCATTCTCCAAAGTGATTTTCGGTATTTAAAAAAAACATTTTAGCAAGTTCAGAGAGTGACGTATGGCTTCTAGAGTATCATATATCATCCCTCAGTTGCGTGATTAATAATGATAATAATTGCATTGCTGAACTGCTAGTGAAGAACTACACTACCCACAATCCACTGATAGTAGTAGAGATCCACCAGCACACACCAGTGAAACAGCAGAAGAGCTCCGAGCTCAGCAGTGGTTTCTGTAGGTCAGTAGTTTAATGTTGTACTGTTGTTTCAGATTCAGTGCTGTTCCATCACATTCATTAAAGAAGTCGGATCACAGAAATTAATTGTGCTGTGGTTCGCTTCACAGCTAGTTTGTTTGGCCTTTACTGTAAAATCTTTCTTTCTGATAAATCCTATGGAGAAAAGAAAGTAGGTGGAGGCGAGCGTTCACTGCTGCGTCTTTTATCACCTCTGACACTCCTTTCATTGTTTTTCAAATCAGCAGCCCATTTGATGAGATAAAATAAGGCATTTCCTCTCAGTTACAGGTAACTTTTCTCCATGTTCACAGACTAGAGACTGAATATCACACTTTTCTCATTGTTCTGACTATGTAAAACTTTAGGACTAGACTAAAGCCAATATCCTGAAAACTGTTACTGTTTAGCTAAGATTATCAGCAAAGGATTTTATAAGAGTTTTATAAGAGTTTGAATTTCTCTAATGTTTAGATTCATAAACAAGAATGATCATGAACCGTGTTCACACTTGGCTCAAGTTCATCCACAGTAATGGTGATTATAAAACATATTACCATAGCTCAAAAATCACCCAAAAATGAAAATGCTGTCATGAGTGTGTGTGTGTGTGTGTGTGTGTGTGTGTGTGTGTGTGTGTGTGTGTGTGTGTGTGTGTGTGTGTGTGTGTGTGTGTACTTGTTTATGGGAACAAATGTCCTCACAAGTATAGTAAAACCTGAAAATTTTGACATTGTGTGTGCGGCCTGCGGTCCCCACGAAAAAAAATAAATATTAAAAATAGAAAATGATGTTTATCTGGAAGTGTAAGAATCAAACAGGTTTTCTGTAAGGGGTAGTTTTCGGGTTAGGGGATAGAAAATATTGTTTGGTTAATATAAAAGTAATTGAAGTCTATGAAAAGTTCCCACAATTCACATAAACAAACGTGTGTGTGTGTGTGTGTGTGTGTGTGTGTGTGTGTGTTCTATGGTGTGTTTGTTGCGCGTGTGTGTGTGCGCATGTGTGTGTGTGTGTGCGCACGTGTGTGTGCGTGTGTGTGCGCGTGTGTGTATGCGCATGTGTGTGCGTGTGCATGTGTGTGCGTGTGTGTGTGTGTGTGTGTGTGTGTGTGTGTGTGTGTGTGCGTGCGTGCGTGCGTGTGTGTGTGTGTGTGTGTGTGTGCTCGTTTGTGTGTCTGATAGCTGTAAGGTGAGAACACAGTGACATTCTGACAGTTGTGAGGACTGAATGTCCCCCATTGGGCCCCGGGGCATTTTAATTGGCCCACTTCCGAACAGTAATATTTTTCAAATTGCTTTGAGACGCCGGGCTCTCTTAAAGAAATCAATGCAGATGTAATGATATCTGTAATTGTCTGCCATGCTCCAGGGACACCATAAAAGCCCGGGATCAATGCAGGGAAGCTGCAAGGGTTAATTCTGTCTTGTTTTCTCTGTAGTGGCAGCGACACGATGGTCGAGGTGCAACTTTTACAATATATATATATATATATGTATTGTCTTGGAGCTGTTTAATTGAGTCGAAGGCAGTTAGCTGAGTCCTTACGACTGGAGAGCCCTCGATTCATGACAAAGCTTTCCCTCGCTGCTCACAGGTGAAAGCATGACGCTTGTGGCCGAGTGCCAGACCTCTGGAGCTCCTAATGACCAATCAAATGCTCGGACCCAGCAGGAGCGGAGTGTGACCGTCGGGATGTCGTCCTCACTTAGAAAGAGATGTGATAGCTAGAGATGTGTTAGGAGCCGTGGTAAAAGTTCACAGGTATTACCTTCTCAGGGTCAACATGGCCTTTGACTAATTACCTCATTAAACCTCGTGCCAATACTCTCTGGCCGAGCGCCGTGACTGGGGTCTGTTGTGAGGAACCTCAGAGTGACCTGCGGATAAACTGCCCAAGTCTGTGAGGATTGAGCTTGACTTTGACTCGAGGTCGAGGTCACATCAAGAATCACACACACACACACACACACACACACACACACACACACACACACACAGTACCAGATCAATGTGCCTCACATTTGCCGCCTTCTAGTTGCAGCAACTTCAGGACACAAATCTAGGATTATCATACGTCCTCTTTTCCAGACATTTCCTCTTTTTGGACCTAAAAAAATGCGACTGGCCAGGATTTCTAAATCGCTCAAAATGTCCGGGATTCGGCTTTCTACAGTCACTATTCATTGTGTGTGTTTTTGTATAAAAGCCTTGTGCGGGACTGTTTTCTTAATCCCCTCCTGCTGAATTTATGGCCTGCTCCTGCAAACATTCTAATATTGAAGATAATTTTCATGCATCAGGGAGCCGCTATATGCAGAGTATTTCAATCACTTTGGATGCAGCTCATGTTGGATACAGTGTTGCCAAATCCACATTTTTGTACAAAATTCGGCTGATTTGAAATTCTTGCGAAGGATTGATTTTCTCCTGTGGGTTATAGGTTTGAAATATTGCATAAATTAAATTTTTTATTAAAACATTTGCATTCTACCTATGATAAAACTGTGGTCGATGTTTAGTTTTTTGAAGAAAAATGGAAACTGGCAGGAAGCCTTTTAGCTGTGTTTTTGATCAATCTGCACAACAGTGACTGTAAAATATGTATTTTAGGTATGGAAATGACATATTTTGAGTTTTGATATTTGGGACATGGTCATTGTGCTACTTTGGGGGTTACTTTAACCCCCTCAAACCCAACAAACCCTAACCCACCCTCCACGGGTCTGTATCCTGACCCTACTGATATGGTCACCCTACACAAATCTTTGTTTAAGACACAGATCTGTTGTGTATGGCATTGATGGTTCCATGACAAACGGATCACTGAAAGGTTCTTTCAGGAAACCAAAATGGTTCTTCTATGGCATCAGTGCAAAAGCACCCTTTTGGAACCAGTTTCACAAGTGTGGAAGTGACTATTCACTAGTACACCTGATCATTATAATATGCAGATAGAAAGCATAAAGTAAGAGGATCGAAAACGAGCTGGTGGAAGGATGCAGGCAGCTCTTTGATTGACAGGATTAGATGAATAAGCTCCTCCCAAATCCGTGTTTATGTCAGGGTTCCTCAACTCTGGCCCTGGAGGTCCTGAAGAGTTCAGCTTCGATCAAACTCTCCTGAACCAGCTGATCAAGATCTTGAAGATTACTAGGGAGGTGAGTTTGAACAAGTTGGGGCAAAACTGGTTGATATACTCAGTTTTCATATTCACGTCGAGCAAACACTTTCAGCTTGACTGAGACTGAGATGTTTTCAGCATTTCGGTCGTTCGAGTCTCTTCACCTCCTCTCTGAGACCAGCATTGTTTTTTTTTATGCGTGTGTTTTTCCACAGCGTCTTTTTATGCCTTATTATCAGTTATCAGCGTGATGGATATTCTCTCATCATGGCTTCAGTTCATTAATGTTGTTTACAGTCATTGTTTGAGAGTCAACGTTTTTTCTATTTCCATGCCAACAATCAATCTCCTTCCTCTTTTGCTCTGAAATTAATTAATGTTTATATTTTGAGAGTGTTAATATTGTCTGGTGTTTCCGAGACATTGTAATTCCTCCATGAAAAATTCTCCAATTACCATAAAACGTATGAATGATAATTATGGAACAATGTAATGTCAATGGTTCCCTGATTAATCCCTGAGAACACAGCCAAATGGTGTATGCAGTCGCTTACTAATTGATAAGCAATTTCATTTATTCTTAATTACTGGGAGGCCCATTTTCTGGCAGTCACGATTACACGTCCAAGCACACTTATCCGTTCGGGGCTGATGCTCGTACTGCATTAAGCCATCTTCCTCTTCCCCCTGCTGCACTTTTAAAGGTGTTGGCCCGCATAACTCAAACACAGCGCTGCAAAGTTTCATTGGCGCGAACGCAGTGTGAATGTGGCAGCGATGAGGAAAACCCACATCATTATCTGAGGCAGAGGCAGTGAAAACGGTTGGTCATCGTTCCCTCCGAAGGTCCTGTGGCGCAGATGCGAGGGGCGATCGGCCCCAGCGCTCCTCAGAGCATTTGTGTGCTGATTATCTCGGGGCTGAATTCTTCATTTGGTCACACCTCTGCTCCTGAATGGTCACCTTTGAGAAGATTAACCCCTTCATTAAAAAAACGTCTGAGCGGGGTCACTCCGCTGCCTGCCTTTGATCTACCAGCTATGGAGAAATTATTAGCAATTTCTAAGCCCTGCCATGTGATTTGTTTTTGTAAATTGTTAGAAATGATTTCTAATCCTATTATGTGTCCCGGGGGTGAAGCTGCATTAAGTATACGAGGCTTTCATGGTGTAGGGCAGCAGTGACCCTGGGAATAAGAGCAGACCTGAACCCTACAGCTCCAGCAGGTAAAAGAACTCGGACGCTCGTGTGGGCAGCCAACGCATATCCAGGAGGAAAAAATTATTTGCAATTTCTACACCTCCAATCTCCTTTTCAGGGCCCGAGACTTCACAGAACAAAAGTCAGCGCCTCAGTCTAAATCTGGTCTGACAATGCGTAGCAGCCCGTGCTATTTTGGGCCCTTTGTGGTGCCAATCTCCCATCTCTCCTGTGACATTTTTCCAAAGAAAAAGTAGTTTTCCTAGAGACTCTGCCCTTTGAAACTTCCACAGTGTGTTCTGGCACATTCAGGGTCCTTCCCCATGAGTTCCTCAACATGCAACAAAAACGAGGAATCACATTTTTTGCATAAGCGCATTGCGCTAAAATCAACGGAGAGGAGAATTTTTCACAAATCGTGTCATTTTAATTTACATAAAAAGGGAAAATATATTTCTAATTCAGAATCCTCAGACAGAAATGCTTCAGATTGTAACGTCACTCATTAATGTCACCGGTTTGTATTGTACGCCTCTAAAGCCTTTTGCTAAAAATGTTTTGTGGCTGAGAGGGAATAGTTTTCACTTAGTGATGAGCGCAAGACATGTCGGTTTCATTAGCACCTCTCGTGAATCTCGTCCAGTCGGAGACGGCGGCAAGCGCGTAACTTTCCTTCAGCATCGAGCGGCTCCTGGAGCTGGCAAAGACTGAACATCACATTAATTTGCCACAGAGGATTTGGATATCACGCCATGTCATTATTCAGCCAAATGAAAAGAGGGGGGAGAGTCATTCTAAATAACACACTTCTAATTGGCTGTGTTTTGTGGTTAATTTCCATAAAAAGGCTGAGAGCAGCCCACCTCTCCTGGCAGGGTTTGGAGCTCTGGCGCTTTCCACCATTAATCAGGGAAACACTCGTTCAGCTCGAGCCTCGGAGGGCAGCGGGTCGCGCTGTTAAATAGGAAGGGACTGACACTATATCTTCTCCAGAGCACTGTAATTGTATAGGTGTAAATTACTGTTAGGAATGCTCGGCCCGAAGACGGGCAAGTTTGCAGAAATGCTGCGCTTTCCAGAAAGGCTCTCTGCGTGAGAGTTTTTAAAAATGGAAGGCGAAGATGGAAAAACGTTGACGATTTAGCATCTACACCGTGCATTTGTGAAGAGCTAATTATGCATACATGTTTTTGTCACAAATACTAATATAATCATAGGAAAACACATGGCATCAGAAAGCTGTAAGTGTCGTTGCATTCCTTTACGTCGTGTGCATTGTGTTTTTCAGGATCTGGTCAAAGCTGCTCTTTGTGACGGTGGCATTCAGAGGCGTTCGGACCGCTACTGTACCGGCGCTGCGGTGGAGCCCGTAATGCACCGTGCACGACCCTGCTGCTGTGATTTTCCGGCTGTCATTTAGTTCTGGGTACTGAGGGCCACTGAATAAAGGTGGTCTTAACAGAGCGGGCCCCTCCCTCCAGGCCCTGGGCATTACTGGATTAATTTGGTTTGCGTGGACTCAAGCTAGCGTTTGTATCCCAGCCTTATCGTCTTTTAAAGCCTCCTCCGAGAGCGTAAGATACTTTATGTGATAGCTCCTGAATTATTTCATAGGCTGGGTTTAACATCACGCATAATGACATTCAATCTCTCCGTTTCCCAAGAACAATTTCAACAAGAAGCTTACAGTTACAAGAAGAGCATTAAAACGAGCACTTATATTTCCAGTCCGGTCATCAAGCTTCAGCATGGGGGGGGGGGTGGCAAATAATCGCATTTCATTTTCACCAACTGTAGTGTTGACTGCGTTCATCAAGCTCAACCAAAATTATTTTGAGCCCCGTTCGCGGAAAGCGCCGGATCTCTCCGCTCAACCCAACAGTGAAAACTTTATCGCTGCCTCACAAAGGCGGTTGGAAGGCTCTGGATGATGATTATTTGTTTAGTAAAGCTGCCATGTTGGACTGTTCTCCCGCTGGTCCACTTTAGAGCTTCATAGATGGAGAGCAGAAAGATGGAGCTGCCAAGTAAAGCTTTATGAGGACAATTTAACATAATGTTCAAATAAATACTGGTGTTAAAAACAAGACATTCCAGCCATTACCATATATCTGACTGACGTCTTCACTGCGTTCCAATGATTTCACTGTTTATCTAAAATGGCTGTAAAAACTGCAGAGATACAGAGCACAACCCTCACGTCCAGCATCCTACATAAACTGATGCCATTAATATAACACTGGGAAACTCATTAAAGTGCTGCGTCTTTTTGAGACCATGCTGTAGTAGATGAATTATCAAGAGTGGCACTTTGACTCTGAATGAAATGCTTTTGCAAAAGTAAAACCAAATAGACAAGGCTTTGTGTTTCATTTCTCATGAAACTACAGCTCCATCTAGTAGAGGTAAAGTTGATGTATTTATGTTGTATTTTTATAATTCTTTCAACAATGGTTATCACATGTTTTTTTTTCTTTGTTAAGCTTTCTTAGCATGAAGTTGAATTGTCTTTCTCTCCTCTCATTGGTTGCTTTGTGTGTCACCTGACTGGTGTGTCTGTAGTTCTACTGGTTAAATAACACTCATCACTTAATAACATGCATGCATTGTTTTCCTAACGGTTAAAGTGGCCAGTGCTGCAGGAGTGTTTTGTGAGGTCATCAGAACCTGAGACTGTTGAAGACATTGAGCCCATTGCTCAAAGCAGCCTCGTTTCCAGCGTGCCTAATTTACGACAAGAGCGATGCCAACTCGCTCTCTGAGGAGCGCCAATTTTAACACCTCAAATGCTTTAATGCATCCCAGCTGACCTTAATTATGAAAGCACAGTGCTCACACACTCCGAGCGCCTGGATACCTGCCGCAAGCTGCTCTGGAACACGCTCAATGTTAATAGCTGCATCCTGTGAAGAAATCAATAAGACTAGAAAGGGTGAAATCACAGAATCTAGACACCCTCTGCCCTTCCTCGCCGTCCCCGGAGGAATGTGTGTGTGTGTGTGTCGTATTCAGACGGTGAGAGTCCGATCCAGACAGACCTCCAGTAAACCAGCGGCAGCATCGTTCAGCAGCTAAGGACATCTGAGAATCAGCGCGCTGGGCCCGTTTTAAATTGACCCATAACGTTGAGTTATTGCTCATAAGTCCCAGGCATGGCACAGAACGCTCCGCCATCACTGCGCTGATAAACTGCTCAGACAATAGATAACTTTTTATGTACCTCCTCATGCAGAGCACAAATATTATCACTAGTCCATGAATTAACTCTCGTCCACTCAGCTGCAGTTAAGAGCAGCTTTAATTAAAGATCAATAGCGTTGTGCCGTATATTCGGAGAATCCCAGGAGATCCACGTCTGTCCTTGATGAAAGGCTGCTCTTCTTCTGTCTAGTATTCATGTATTATAGCATTGAGTGTGTTCGTCTGCACCTGTCGTTATGCCAGTAATGACACGCATGTGTGCAGCTAAGGGTCCGTGTCCTGGAGAGCAGGTGGAGCCGCGATCAAAGCTCTGGCCGCTCTCCAGTAACACACCTGAGGCTGGTGTTTATGGAGCGGGAGGCAGCGGCCGCGGGCGGATGAACTCCCTCAGATCTGTGTAATCTGCTCGGACTGTGTTTGACAGAACAGAGATGCACCTGCTGATTCTGAAAGCCTCGCTCAGCCCACCGGTACAGGGTCCCTCGCACGCCTTCCCGCCGCTAAACCGCTTTTCCAAAGCCAGACGCATCGTTTGCTTCATTACCCTCAACTGGGTTAATGAAGTCTGCTTATTGTCTTCTGTAAAGTTGAGGCCTCGCTGTTGTGTCTTACCCTCCAGAGACCTGGGAAGGAAGAAACAGACATTTTGTTGTGTGGTTTTAAGTTCTAGACACCGCGCTCTATATTCATGCGTGTGCTGCAGAAAGTTGCAAACGTTTTGGTAGCACTTTATTATGAGTCCACTTCTGACATTCTGCTGACTGTCCACCTTATTCTTCCTGTAAAAATGAGCACAGCCTTTTAAAAATTGTTTGGGTCTTGCTTCCGGCCTCATCCACATCCAGCTATTTTTAGGTGTACAAAACCGCAAGTTTTGCTGCTTGATATTGCAAATCTTCCCATAATATTTTTAACATATTAACAAATAACAGTTTTAGAGTTAACTGCACGTTGTTATGCTTCTCGTTATTTCCCTAAAGCGGCTAATGAACCGGAAGTCTCGCCCATAGGCTTACTTCTGCGTTTAGGAATAAGGTGGGTTAGTAACTGTGCATCTACGTGTACACTAGCAGTCATTAGAGTACTAGTGACTGTCTGCTTAATATCTGCTCACACTTTATTTTGATGGATATTCTACTGACTATAAGTCATTTAACAAGTACATGTCAACTTATACTACTAACCTAACAGTCCACTAATACTCTAATAAAAGTTAGTTAATGTGTTGCTGCAAAGTAGCAAAATGCCTTTTGAAATAAAGTGTAACCTACTTTTTAATGGCATTACTGAAGGAAACCATTCACCACCCCGTGATCTTGAGGTGTGACTGTATCATGCCGCTCTCGAGGGAGACGCTCTGTTTGTACAGATTCAGGGGGGTGTTGATCCGATAGCCTACGCGACCTGCTCTTATTGACGCCGACCGGCTCCGGTTCAACCCACCCAGGTCTCGGAGGACACGTCGACCGGCTCACCCCTCCTACCACAGTAAGCCGGGTTAAACAGTTAAACGGCAGCAGCAAATCCAGCACACCCCTGTGGGAAATTTGTCTTTAATCCCAAACTTATAGGCACACAATCAAAGGCAAAAACCCTGAGCAGCGAATCTGATCCCGCGACTCCCCCAAGACCGCAGAACCGCACAGCGGCCTCCTGGGAAAGCGGCGAGAGCGGTGGAGGACGAGGCTGAGATGGATAAATAGCTAAATGATGAGACAGTCGGGGGACGAGGGAGCACTGTCTGGCTACGGCCGTTCACCTCCAATTTGGCAGCCGTGCAAAGAAAGGCAATTGTGCGGAGGGTATCATTACAGGCTCAAGTGCGGCTTCAGGAATGATTAATGATGTGAAAACAAAGCGCCGTGTCCACCTGCTCCGGCAGGACAGGTACAGAAAAGGCCACGAGTCGAATAGAGGCTCATCGTGGAACATTGAGAGACAGCGACATTACCTGTGACTGTACGCTCATTACCAGACATAAACACTTTACTCTGAACGCAGATAGTCCACCCGCTGCAAGTACAGTCAAATCAAAAATTACTCACACACCTTCAACATTTCTCACATTATCACAGTTTATTCGCTATAGTTTAGAAAATGGTGATAAGAACTCAGAGTTAAACTGCGTCAGAACAAATTCATCTTGATAATGAAGGATAACTGGTGTGTAATAAATAGAACGGTATGTAATGAATTCGGCTGAATATTTAAGAACACAATTATATAATACCAATTTTGGTCAACTAATTACCAAGCAATGCTTAATTATGATCAGTCTGTGGTGTAAAAAGATCGCATTAGAAATTAAAGAAAAAACAATTAAGCAAAACATGGTCTGAATAATTTTGTCCCAGATTTTTTAAAGGTAGTCCACTGTATGAAGAATTTTTGGGGTATAATATATTTACTTTATTTTGCTATCCTCACTTACATAAATGAACTGCACCCACTATTAAAAATATATATATAAAAAACTATATCTGGTGTCTGAATAATTTTAAACTATGTATAAACCATGTAAAATACATGCAGTATCATGTGCTGTGAGCCCGTGATTGTCATGTGAGGTGTGAGGAGTCTGGCCTGCAGCAAGACTGATCCGTGTTTGTTGCATGCAGGCTGCATTACTGTTGACATGTGTGTGTGTGTGTGTGTGTGTGTGTGTGTGTGTGTGTGTGTGTGTGTGTGTGTGTGTGTGTGTGTGTGTGTGTGTGTGTGTGTGTGTGTGTGTGTGTGTGTGAGGGGCTCTGGACTCTAATGAGGCGATGCTGTGGACTGAAGCGCAGACAGACAGCGCCATCCAGAGGACTCCTCGAGGATCACACACCCTCGTGTTCATTATAACCATTTGCCTGAAGAGCGTTTAATGTGTTATACTGCTTTCTTTACACATGCACTGTAGTCTGACATCTAATAAACTCATTGTGCTTTAGCCTCACATTTCACACAGTACCAAAACTGTTTGGCACACAAATGTACAGTACACAAGGATGTCTTTCAAATAAAGCATAATTTTAATTAATATTTCCATGATCTTTATAATGTTCCAACAAGGTTTAAAATTATTAATGTGATATAGATAGATAGAGAATACTGTTTGTATCTTTTTGTATTATATCTATTTTTCTTTCTTTTTATTCATTATACAATTAACAAAAGCAAAAAAGGCCTCTAACACTAGCTTGCTCTATTCTTTTTCTATTCTGATTTATTTCTATTTATTATATAATTATAAAAAAAACCTTGCTACGTGTACTGTGTTAAGATAACTGAGACTTGTTATAGCACTGTTATAGTATATTATAGCTCTTTTGTTGATTTTTATTGCTTCGATTGTCCTCATCTGTAAGTGGCTTTGGATAAAAGCGTCTGCTAAATGTCTAAATGTAAATGTGTAATTTTTTTTGATCATAGTTTTTTCATATTCTAGTTAGTTAGGTTGTTGCAGGTGAAACACTGCAGATCTGAAGCTGCACACTTTCGTCTGGAAGGACTCTTGGAGTTCATGCTGTGAGTCTGGGACTGGATGAGCAGGGGTCAAAGGTCAGCCGCCATGTTTCTAACCTCACCTCATACTGTGAGACCTTACAAGATCTGCACTGAAACTCTCAAGATGATCCAGAACATTCAAAACACCAGAAGAGAAGCGCTTCAGTCTTCCTCAAGGGCTGAAGAACTGATGGATGCTGGGATTGTTGACTTTCCCGCTCTGTGTGTGTGTTTATGTGTGTGTTTACTCAGTGATAGTTTGGGGACATCAAGGGACGCTCTCAGTTGGGAACATGATTCATACAGAAGATCACTGATGTTTTGTTGTGTTTGTTTTTAAGGAAGGGTTAGGATTGGGTTACTCTGTAGTCTTTATCTTCAGCTTTACTGATGTAATGTTGGGTATGGAAAGGAAAAGTGCACATTGAGGGCACATCCAACCTATCAGCCCACAACACATGAACTGCACCATTAGGCCGCTTTGTCCTTATTAAACAACATACGTGTCTGTGCAGCGTTATACTCACCTTATTTTTAATGTGGCTATTTGTAATTGAATGTGCGAGACTTCCAGTCTCATTCACTTCCAGTTATTTCAGCTGTACAAAAACCATCCGTGAACAGAGAATCAAGCATGTAATTTGTGCACTGATTTTCTTCAGACTTCTTCTCTGGTCAGCGGTGGGCGTCTCGTACTGTCAGTCACAGCTCGTTGTGCTCTTCACAGAGGCTCCATCATGAGAAGATATGCAGGGTCTCTGCTCCTCCAGACAGCGGCGGGACTTACAGAAACATGGGATCTCTTTGAAGCCATTAGTCGCGGCAGCTTCCTTTGAGTGTAACACCTGGAAAAATCAAACCCAAAATGACAAAACCCAGAAGAATACCTGAAAGAGAACAGTATGTGCTGCCACATGTATGTGTTGCTTTACACGCCCCGGCTGTTTCATCCTCTTCCGATAGCACGCGTGTGTTCCTGTGAAGCTGAGCGTGGCGTCTGGAGAATCTGGAGGGAACGAGAAACGCACAGAGATCTCAGACGAACAGCTCAGGGACAAACGCGCCTCCTCTTGTAGTGCCGCACTCAGACAAGTGTGCGTTTAGACGCGGCGCGGGCCGGTGGGACGTGTGCGGGTTTATCAGAAGAGAAGCTTTCCTCTGGCGCTCTTCTGGGTGAAGCTCGAGTTCACAAAGCCACAGAGATTCTGCAAAGGAGTCGCAGTCCCTGAACTAGTTTTAATGAGGCTCCTGGGGTCAGCGCTCGCTTCGTCACGCTCCTGCACCTGAGACTGATTTAGTATTTCAAATAAAACCAGTTACATTCCAGTTTGCGGAAATCGCGTGGAAAAAGCCAGTGGTTCTTCACAACCGGTCGTTTAGTTGAGCTCAGTCAGAGACTGACCCGGGTTATGTGTTGCACCTTGCAAGAAAAACTAAGCTTCACTCTTTAAAATAAAGGTGCTTGAAAGGAACTTCACAGCGATGCCACTGAAGAACCATTTTGTTCCACAAAGAACCGTTCAGCGGATGCAGCAGATGTGGATCAGGCTGGACAGGTTTGCAAGGATCAAACCACTGAAAACAAAAGAAAATCATGACGTATAGAGCAGTTCCATTCTTTCTTCTTTTCAAACATTTAGTTTTGGTATTTCTGTAGATTGGACAGCGAACAGGATCAGAAATAAGTCATGATTCAAACTCAGGTCACACTGTGTCTTTCTCATATACTGTATGTGTTCATATATGTATCTAATAAAAAAATGAATGAAATAAAATCTTTTCAGTCAGACCTACCATATTCAGGCTCCATAAAGGGTATAGATTTTACACTTTATTTTATCTTTCTTTCTTTGTTTTTTTACTAACCCTAACTAACACAAAGTAAGACTTTTACAAGTCTAAACCGCTTGTATTGAACTCTCTCTGAAGTGGATCACAGTGAAGCCTCAGGGTCACTTTTCAGATGCATTTTAAGGTTCTTCTTCGGACGACACTAGTTTGAATCCTAATTTGTGTTTCAATCCAATCCTATTCCTGCCACTTCCCTTCCTGTCTGCTCCTGTCCTGTCCTTTCAAAAAAAAAAAAAAAAAAAACTATTTGACAATCAAATTGATACTATAACTACTGTAACTATAAAAATATTTAGAAATAGTATTTGATGATATTTTAAATCATTTTGCTTAATTGCAAAGTTTAATAGCAACATATAATCAGTTAATAGTGCTCACCGTCTGTTTGATTATGAGTAATTTATAACTAATGGCATGATTCTTACTGTACATTTCTGTCATAGTCACCACTAATAACCTTCTCCTAAATATAATGTAGAAACTTTAACATTTTCTGTAAAGCTGCTTTACAATGATTTGTATAATGAAAAGCGCTATACAAATAAACTTGAATTGAATTGAACCAAATATCAATAATTCAGTTGAGAGTCAGATTGAGTTTCTATTTTATAATCATGTTTTACTATAGCTGCTATAAAGAAAGTTTTTGCTGTTTTTAGTTCTGCTGATTGATCCTTACAGACACATGACAGTGAAATTCATTACAGGTTTGGGTGAATTACTCATCATTGAGCCTTCTTAAAGCATTCACTGATGTGCTGCATTTATACCTCACAACATAAACTTCATTTCAGTCAGACCTGTATTACAGTCTAGTTTCGGGTTGTAGATATGAGTCAAATGAGTACAGTGCTTGGTAAGTATAAACTTCATCATGTTATCATGTTTATGGATGCTATGAATGCTTTATGCTACCATTTTGGCCAAGCTGAAGAAAAAAAAAATAAAGGAAAAAAAAAACAAGATTTTCTGGTAAAATACAGGTATAGTAATATGTATAAATGGTTAATTTTGCCCACAGTGCACTGTTTTCATGCAGCCAGCAGATGGCACTGTTTTTATCATATTTCATAGGTCATTCCTCTTCATAATACACCTGGAGACTTCTCCCTCCAGCTGAAGACTCTTTGTTTAAACAATTAGTTTTGCTAAGAAATCTTATAATGAAGTCTTGCTTTAGTATTCTATATGTTGGAACTAGTAATATACTTGTTCATCACTCCAAGAGTTAAAAATTAAAATATCGCAAACACAAATATGAATTAAATGAATATAATGAGTATTCTATTTTCTGTATTACTGAAATATGGTGGTGGTCAGATGGGGACTGTTAAGTTTAATAATATACTCTATAATGACGATACTCAACACATGCATATCATATACTATATAATATATTATATAATTAAAACATAAATATACCAAAAAGAGTGCAGCACTGTTTTTCAGCTTTGGGATGCAGATGTTTATCTCTGTGAGACTGTACTCTACTGTACAGGAGTGAATGTGATGACGCAAGCTCAGCTCGTCCAGAATCCTGAGTGTGTTCACAGACTGAAGCACAGCTCACCATGAGTCTTTCCCCTTCAGCTTTGTTAGGCGACACTGGCTTTCATGACAGCAAGCTCAAGCCTGCTAAATTAAGGGCTCAAGTTTTCCAAAGAAGAATTCCAGAGACCTTTATAGTGTGTGTGTGTGTGGGGGGGGGGGGTCTTTAGGCTATTTCTTCACACTAAACATGGTTCTTTTCAAAAGTGTGCTTAACTGTCTAGAAGCAGATCTCTTAGAAGTGGTGAACACCTCACTTCTTTCTGAGACTTTTCCAAACTCCCTGAAAACTGCAGTTGTTAAGCCCCTTCTGAAAAAAAGCAATCTTGATAACACCATTTTGAGCAATTATAGACCAATATCAAATCTTCCTTTTATGGACAAAATTATAGACAAGGTAGTTTTTAATCAGCTGAACAAATACTTAAACTCAAATGGATACCTGGACAATTTTCAATCTGGTTTCAGACTGCATCACAGCACAGAGACAGCACTCATTAAGATAATAAATGATATTCGCTTAAATTCTGATTCTGTCAAACACAGCACTGAGATCTAGCAATACCAGCACTGATATTTTGCCACTGTCGATCATAACATACTACTAGAGAGACTGGAAAACTGGGTCAGGCTTTCTGGGATGGTACTCAAATGGTTCAGGTCATACTTAGAAGGGAGAGGTTATTATGTGAGTCTAGGAGAGCATGAGTCTAAGTGGACGTCCATGACATGCGGAGTCCCACAAGGCTCAATTCTTGCACCGCTCTTGTTTAGCCTGTATATGCTCCCACTAAGTCAAATAATGAGAAAGAACCAAATTGCCCATTACAGCTATGCTGATGATACACAGATTTACCTAGCCTTATCGCAAAATGACTACAGCCCCATTGACTCCCTCTGCCAATGTATTGATGAAATTAACAGTTGGATGTGCCAGAACATTCTTCAGTTAAACAAGGAAAAACTGAAGTTATTGCATTTGGAAACAAAGATTTCAAAGTTTTCAAGGTGAATGCATACCTTGACTCTAGGGGTCTAACAACTAAAAATCAAGTCAGGAATCTTGGTGTGATTCTGGAGACAGACCTTAGTTTCAGTAGTCATGTCAAAGCAGTAACTAATTCAGCATACTATCATCTCAAAAACATCGCAAGAATTAGATGTTTTGTTTCCAGTCAAGACTTGGAGAAACTTGTTCATGCCTTTATCAGCAGCAGGGTGGACTATTGTAATGGTCTCCTCACCGGCCTTCACAAGAAGACCATTAGACAGCTGCAGCTCATCCAGAACACTGCTGCCAGGATTCTGACTAGAACCAGAAAATCTGAGCATATCACACCAGTCCTCAGGTCCTTACACTGGCTTCCAGTTACATTTAGGATTGATTTTAAAGTACTTTTACTCGTTTATAAATCACTCAATAACCTAGGACCAAAATATATTGCAGATATGTTCACTGAATATAAACCTAACAGACCACTCAGATCATTAGGATTGAGTCAGTTAGAAATACCAAGGGTTCACACAAAACAAGGGGAGTCTGCTTTTAGTTATTATGCTGCCCACAGTTGGAATCAGCTTCCAGAAGAGATCAGATGTGCTAAAACATTAGTCACATTTAAATCTAGACTCAAAACTCATCTGTTTAGCTGTGGTTTTATTGAATAAGCACTGTGCGATGTCCGAACTGATTGCGTACTGTATTTTATGTATTACACTGTATTTTGTGCAGCCCGAAATGCACTTTAATCAATTTTTAAATCAATTTCAAAGTTTTTTTCTTTAATTCCTTGTTTTATTTTTGTGACTTTTTTCCATGATTATTTTACTTTCTTTCTTTTTTAACCTTTATTTTTACAGGCAAGTCATTAAGAACAGGTTCTTATTTACAATGGCGGCCTGGCAAGTGGAATAACCACTTAGGGAAATGGAAATAGGGCTAAAATAAATACAGAACACTAGAAATACATACAGGTTAGCATTTACATAAATACAATTTAAAACATCAAACATCATCATCAATCTATTTGCTGTTAAGAAAATAAAACTAAATAAATATGTAGTGAAGCAACTGCATATGTCCGTGAACAAGTATGATATACTAGTTTTGAAGGATGAAATTGGAATTAGTTTATCCAGTTTGAGAATATTTTGCAGAGCCTTCCAGTCGCAAGCGGCAGCAGATTGAAAAGATGTAAGACCAAACGCAGAATTGGTTAGTTGAAGATGAAGTGAGGACCGAGTGTTATATGTGACGGGCTTTGACTGCAGCAGGTGACCTAAGTAAGGAGGTGAGGGGCCGAGAAGTGTCTTGTAAATGAAGGTGAACCAGTGAATTTTACAGCGATTGTGAAGGGAGGGCCAGTTAACAGATGAATATAGAGCACAGTGGTGTGTATTGAAGGGTGCATTTGTGGCAAACCTGATAGCAGAATAATAAAGAGCATCAAGTTTTGATAGAGTGGACTTGCAGGCAACCCTGTATATAGTGTCTCCATAGTCTAACATGGGTAGAATGGTCATTTGAATGAGAGTAAGTTTGGCAGAGGTGGTGAGGGAAGAGCGGTTTCTGTAAAGGAAACCAAGCTTGGCTTTGACCTTTGATTGCAGCTTTGATATGTGAATAGAGAAAGAAAGTGAAGTTTCCAACCAGATGCCCTAGTAGTTATATGCAGTGACTTGTTCTAGAAAAGCCCCCTTGCAGGTGGTGATGTTAAGAGCAGGAGGAGGCGTAGTACCCTTACGGTAAAACCACATTATTTTTGTTTTGGAGGTATTGAGAGTGAGTTTGAGTTGAGTTAAAGACTGCTGTAGTTGGTAAAAGCTATCTTGCAGGGTAGCTTGAACAGCATCAGGGTAGGGACCTGTGGCATAAAGGATTGTATCATCTGCATATAAGTGAATGAGTGAATTACCAACTGCCTGGGAAATGTTATTAATATAAATTGAGAAAAGTATTTTATGTAAAGCATATTACCATTGTGTACGAAATGTGCTATATAAATAAACTTGTCTTGCCTAAGAACTGATTACAGAGAGGTTCTTTGGGAAACCAAAACTGGTTCTTCTGTGGCCTTTTGAAAGCTTTATTTTGAAGCATGTTTTATATGGAGTGCTTTTTGTTTTCCTTTGCTCTGCAGTCTGTCTCTCTCTACTGTGCAAGAACAATATCATTATTTTCTGCAGAACCTTGTAGCCCTTTCACCAACTCTCTCAGTCAAACGCAGAGGCAGGAAGACATTTGGTGCTGCTTCGTCTCACTATCTACCAGGCATCAGTCCTCGGTCACCTGACTGTGCTGCTGTCTGCAATTTCTTCATTCATCACAGTGATCATTAAGAGTCTCTCGGATGCCGTGATGTCCAGATCTGATCCTGTGGTGCAGAAATCTCCTATTCTTCATCACACGCTTAACTCTGAGGCCAGGCTGTCAGCAGCAGAATGACTTTTCACAACCAGAAGAGACTCCTTCTTTAAAAACTGCAGCTCTCTGCTCATCCACTAGATGGCAGTGATATACCATCACACACTCCACATGAACCATCTAACTGAGATCCCTAATGACTACAGGACCAGGAGACTCACACTCTTCAAAGATTCAACAGTCACTCACAGATGAAAGCCCCTCCATCAGTTACTCAGCTTCATTTTCAGACAGTGTTCTTTCATTTGAAGAACAAACCCAACCCTTCAGACACAGTGTCCATTGGAGGGGACATCACATGATTTTTGGTTCAAACCAATAAAATTAGATTTTTTTTTTAATTATATTAATAATATCCGTCACTCACTGATTTATTCTTAATCTGCCAATCACAATGAAGAAAAGAGAAAATACTAAATGTAATACAGATTTGTGTGCGTGGGACTGCATCAACCTATTTTTTTTTCTGTCCATTCATTGAAAATCAACATCTGTCAAGATCCAAAAAGTTCATAATACATTATAAAAGGTCTACTCCAGGTCTTCTGAAGAAGTAAAATCACTTCATATGATAAACAGATTTAATTCAAGCTTTATTCATGTGTCAACACATGGAGCACACTGAGTAATTGCAAACAGCAGCTCAATCGTGTTTGCTTTGACACTAAAGAACCAGTGAAGAGATCGAGTCTCTTCAGAAGACTTGGGTTAAACCTTTCCATTCATTTGGTGTTATATGCCTTAAGATTTTTATTATGGATTTCAATGGATGAACCAAAATCATGAGAGAATGTGAATTTGTAATAAATAAAATTTGTGTTTATAAACATTTTATGTGAACTATCCCTTTAAACATATTAAGTGATAATATTAATTGAAAGATCTGTCGGGGGTTGCAGAGCACAGAATATATATATATGTACATAGACTCTCATTAGAGTTACAAATGACCTGCTTTTATCATCTGATCATGGTTGTATCTCTCTATTAGTGCTACTGGATCTTAGCGCAGCGTTCGACAATATTGACCAAAAAATTATTTTGCATAGACTAGAAAACTTTGTTGGCATTAATGGAAGTGCATTAGCATGGTTCAAATCTTACTTATCAAACTGCCATCAATTCGTAGCAGTGAATGAAGAGGTATCATTTAGATCACAAGTGCAGTATGGAGTACCTCAAGGCTCAGTACTAGGGCCGTTACTCTTCACACTTTACATGTTACCCTTGGGAGATATCATCAGGAAACACGTTGTTAGCTTTCACTGATATACTGTGTACAAAAGCTCCCAACGCAAAAGTGAAACCGCGAGATGCCAGCAGTGTGTTAAGATGTGGACTGACAGCACATAAAGCAGATGACTGTGGGGCAAAATCAGCAACTTGCCTGTACTGCAGAAAAAACAGTCATTATGAGCGTGTTTGCAGAAAGAAAAATAACTCACAGGAATATAAAAATGAAAAATACAAGGCCAAAGACAAGTCAGATCACAAAAACAAACCAGTAAGAGCTGTAAATGACAATTCTGATGAATTTGTGTATTCAATTGATCCAGAAGGAAAAGAGACCATAAAAGTTAATGGACAGAGGCTGAAGATGGTCATAGATACAGGAAGTGGAAGAAATTTCACTGGAGAAGAACTGTATCATAGATTGTTTGCAAACAAACAAAGAAAAAACTATTTGCCTATGCACAGATGCATCCTCTCCACTGTGTGGGATTTTTTTGAAGCACATTTCCAATGGAAGGATAATGTAACGAACGATGACATTTTTGTAATCATAGGAAGTGTTGAGCCACTGTTAGGAAGACGGTCATGCTTTGACTTAAAGATTCTGAATACCACTGACCAGGTTGCTGCAATTGAAAATTTGCCAGAAAGATTTTTGAAATTTGAGGTTGAATATCACACTTTGTTTAAATGACTGGGACAAATCAAACGTTACAGCCATAAAATATCAGTGAATAAAAAAGTCACACCTGTAGCTCAAGCTTTAAGGAGAGTACCCTACCTGATGGTAGAGGCTTGATGCTTGAAGATGGCATCATAGAGGAAGTGCACAAATGATCTGAATGGGTGTCAAGCATTCTTCTCATTCCAAAAAAAGACACTAAAGAAGTAAGACTTTTTTGTGTAGATCTAAGAGAAGTGAATAAAGCTGTGGTAAGAGAAAGACACCTAGTACCAACAATAGACAGTATACTGCAAGCCATGCAGGGAGCAAAGATGTTTGCAAAACTGGATGCCCATAAGGGTTTCTGGCAAGTTGATCTGGCACCTGAATCCAGACAAATGACCACATTCATTACGCACCAAGGATGCTACCATTTTAGGAAGGTTCCATTCGGATTGTCCAGTGCTCCTGAAGCATACCAGAAAGCCATGGACTCCATGTTATGTAGGATGCCAGGTGTGGTGTGCTACATGGATGATGTGGTCGTGTTTGCTGAAAATGAAAATGAGCTGGAGCAAAGACTGAGAAATGTTTTTCAAAGATTCCAAGAAAAAGGACTGACCTTGAATAAAGACGGAATAAAACCAGATCTATGAAAGGTTGAAGCAGTTTGTAATGCTCCCAGACCCAAAAATGTTGCACAGTTATGTTCATTCTTAGGCACTTGTGGATTCTTGATGAAGTTTGTTCCCAATTACGCAAATCTGTCTGAGTCTCTCAAAAAACTGACCAGTCAAGGACAAAAGTGGCAGTGGTCATCTGAAGCAGAAAATGCATTTAAAAGACTAAAAAAAAAAAGAATTAACTAGTGAGCCATGCCTAGCATACTTCAACATAAGCACTCCAACAGTTGTGATTAGTGATGCAAGTCCAGTCGGATTTGGAGCAGTTTTGCTACAGACACAAGAAGATGGAGCTAAGAAACCTGTAGCATATGTGAGCCGCTCTCTGACACCCATGGAAAGGCGTTACTCTCAGATAGAACGGGAAGCCATAGGGTGCCTATGGGCAGTGGAAGACTTCAGAGCGTATTTGTGGGGAGTCAGATTTACTCTTCAAACTGATCATCGACCTCTCATTTATATGCTCAATCCAGAGAAGTCAAAGACAAGACTGAACACATTGCAGGTAGAGACAATGTTGCTGACTCACTTTCTAGACTTCCTTTACCAGAAACTGAGGACAACAGTTACGTGGACACGTATATGGATTGAGTGTTGTCTGTAAATATTATGGATGTTCAAGCCTTGACTCTTGAGGAACTTAAAAGAACAACAATGGAAGATACTACCTTGACACAGCTGATTTCCATAGTGGAGACAGGAGAGTGGCCAGCTACAATTCCTGAAAGCCTACATCCATACAAATGCTGCTCAGATGAGTTGTCAACCCATGATGGTCTTTTACTGCTGGGACACAGGATTGTTCTTCCTTCCACGCTGGTTCAGCAAGCTTTGAAAATTGCACACGGGACACAAAAAGGTGTAATTTTTGAGAAGCAAATTCTATAGGCCTAATATGGACATGGATGTTAAAAGAATGGTCAAAAACTGTAATGTGTGTGTTCTGAATCATCCCTTGCATTAAGATCAACCACTGCATCCATTTGAAACTACCAACCAGACCATGGACCAAGATAGGTGTTGATTTGGTGGGTCCTATTCAGAATGTGAATATACTCACTGTTATAGACTACTACACATCATATCCTGAAGCAGTAGTCATTGCTGACCGTTACCAAAGAAATTATGAGAATATTTGCCCGGTTTGGGTATACGGGACTGTTAACGGGAAGCAGTTTATTGGTAAAGTCTTTGAAGCATTTCTGAAAACTAGTGGAGTTAAGCACATTAAGGCCTCACCTTACTACCCCAAAAGTAATGGTAAAATATAAAGATTTCATTGTTACTTGAAGAAAGCCTTCAAAGCAGCTAAAAGTGAGGGAAGGAATTGGAGAGAAGATCTCTCAAAGATTCTTCTTGCCTATCGATCCACACCACATAGAGCATTGGGTGAGACACCAGGTTATCTGATGTTTGGACAAAACATGCGTACAAAGTTGCAAATAACAGACAAAAGAGAAAAAAAAGACATTGAAAGTCGTCATATAAGTTACAATAAGAAAATAAAGCAGTACGCAGACATGACAAGATGAGCCAAAAGAACACAACTTTAAGTTAGGAGATGTTGTATATGTGGCGACTATGGAAGATGGCAAACTGGCCTCTAAGTATAAAGATACTCGCTATTTACTGTTGAGGCACACATAGGACAATTCCTTTGAAATGGTCAATGTAGAGGATGGCTCTAGGATTGTGAGAAATCTGAAGCACATTCGTCATGTTCCTGTTCAGCTGGAGATTAACATACCAGAGCCTGCAGAAATACAAAGTGATCAAGCAACTCAAGAGACAGTGGTCAAGTCAGATTCCTCAAAAGAGCCACAGAGTTCTTCTGTTACAGTACCAGACACAGGTAGCAAGCCTTTGACTACCCGTAGTGGAGGAGTGATTAAGAAACCTGCTCGTTTCAAGGACATGATTATGTAAATGTTGAGTATGTTTGTTGACTGTTTAGTCAGTCTGGATTGAAACAATAGAGTAGTATATTGTGTTCAGAGTAACAGTAACAAGGTGATTAAAACAAAAATAGTTTGTTATTTGATGGTATAAGTTCTCTAATACTAACAAAGGGAAGGATGTAGCATAGTGATATCGCGAGAACAGAGGAGAGTGAACGCGAGAGTTGAGAGAGCGATCATGTAGTTGAGAGTGTTAATAAAGTTGAGATAACAGCGATACAGACTGGTTATTGATTATTATAATTATTATTATAATTATAATTTCTTACTGCTAAATTCTGAAAAAACAGAGGTGTTAATTATAGGACCTAAAAACTCTGCATGTAATAATCTAGAACACTGTCTAAGACTCAATGGCTGCTCTGTCAATTCTTTGTCATCAGTTAGGAACCTAGGTGTGCTATTTGATAGCAATTTTTACTTTGAAAGCCGTGTTTTTAGCATTTGTAGAACTGCATTTTTCCATCTCAAAAATATATCTAAATTACGACCTATGCTCTCAATGTCAAATGCAGAAATGTTAATCCATGCATTTATGAGCTCATGGTTAGACTATTGTAATGGTCTTTTGGGTGGTTGTTTTGCACGCTTAGTAAACAAACTCCAGTTAGTCCAAAATGCAGCAGCTAGAGTTCTTACTAGAACCAGGAAGTATGATCATATTAGCCCGGTCCTGTCAACACTGCACTGGCTCCCTATCAAACATCGTATAGATTTTAAAATCTTGCTTATTACTTATAAAGCCCTGAATGGTTTAGCACCTCAGTATTTGAACAAGCTCCTATTACATTACAGTCCTTCTGGAATAACCTACCTATCATTGTTTGGGATCCAGACACACTCTGTCAATTTAAATCTAGATTAAAGACCCATCTCTTTATCCTGGTTTACACGTAACACACTAACACATTTCTAATATTCAAATCCTTTAAAGGATTTTTAGGCTGCATTAATTAGGTAAACCAGAACCGGGAACACTTCCCATAACACCCGATGTACTTGCTACATCATTAGAAGAATGGCATCTACGCTAATATTATTCTGTTTCTCTCTTATTCCGAGGTCATCGTAGCCACCAGTTCCAGTCTGTATCCAGATCAGAGGGTCACTGCAGTCACCCGGATCCAGTACGTATCCAGACCAGATGGTGGATCAGTACCTAGAAAGGACCTCTACAGCCCTGAAAGACAGCAGAGACCAGGACAACTAGATGAGCCACAGAGACAGATCCCCTGTAAAGACCTTGTCTCAGACTTAGACCTTAGTTTCAGTGATGATTGAGAGATGAAGAAATAAAGGCTCCTCAGAAGATGTGAGATGTTCTGGAGGCTTGTGAAGATCATTCCTCCGCTGAGGAACAGTGAAAGTAAAGCTTCTGGAAACAAACGCTCCTCAAAAGATCCTGATGATCAGATTTGAGACTCTAAAACATGATTGATGGAGAATCAAGTAAAGCTGAGCTGCTTCAGTCCAGTAAGAGTTCATCTGGAGATTTTACTGCAGTTATTCTGACCTTTACTTGATCAAAATCACTCAAGATCTGACACCAGAAGCAGCAGCTGAAGCTGGACGCTTCTACAATTACAGTCAGGTCCATATATATTTGGACACTGACACAACTTCATAATTTTGACTCTGTATGCCACCAAAACAGAATTTAAAATAAAACAATCAAGATTAAATTGAGGTGCAGATTTTAAGCTTTAATTTGAACAAAAATATAACATAAAAAGCTTAGGAATTACAACCATTTTTATACACAGTCCCCCCATTTTCAGGGGCTTAAATGTAATTGGACAAACAAATATAATCATAAAGAAAATGTTAATTTTTTATATTTTGTTGAGAATCCTTTGCAGGCGATGACTGCCTTACGTCTGGAGGTCATGGACATCAGCAGAGACTGGGTTTCTTCTTTGTGATGCTCTGCCAGGTCTTCACTGCAGCTGACTTCAGTTGTTGTTTGTCTGTGGCTCTTTCTGCCTTTAGTTTTGTCTTCAGCGAGTGAAATGCAGGTTGAGATCAGGAGATTGACTCGGCCATCACAGAATAATCCACTTTTTACCTTCAAAAACTGCTGGGTTGCTTTTCCTGTATGTTTTGGGTCATTGTTCAGTTGTACTATGAAGCGCCGCTCAATCAGCTTTGCTGCATTTGACTGAATCTGAGCAGAGAGTATATCTCTATACACTTCAGAGTTCATCCGGCTGCTTCTGTCTCATCATCACTAAACACCGGTAACCCAGTGTCACTGAAGACATGCTCATGCATCACACTGCTCCATGTTTCACAGATGATGTTGTGTGCTTTGATCATGAGCTGCTCCAAGCCTTCTCCAGACTTCTTTCTTCTCATCATTCTGGTACAGCTTGATCTTAATTTCAGCCATCCAAAGAATGCTTTTCCAGAAGTGCTCTGGCTTTTTTAGATGTTTTTTGTCAAAGTCTAATCAGGTCTTGTTTGCAGATTGTGGTGAAGCCTCTGTGTTCGCTCTGGTGAAGTCTTCTCTTGATTGTAGACTTTGACACGTTTGCCTTGGAGGGTGGAGGGTGTTCTTCTCTTGGCTGGATGTTGTGAAAGGGTTTTGTATGGAAAGCTCCTTTGACCGCATGATGTGCTTCACAACAACAGCTTCCAAATACAAATAGCACACTTAGAATCAACTCCAGACCTTGTACCTGCTTAACTGATGTAGAAATAATGAAAGAATAGCCCATATCTGTCTATGAAACAGCTTTTGAGTCAACTGTCCAATTACTTTTGGTCCCTTAAAAGAGGGAAGAGGTACATATTAAAGAGCTGTAATTCATTAACATTCCCTCCAATTTTGATGAGAATGCCCTCAAAATAAAGTGCAGAGTGTGTAACTTGAACTGTATACTGTTACTATTAACATAACTTGAATATGTTTTGGTTAGCAGCTAAAATAAAAAATTGTGCCTGTGTCCAAATATATATGGACCTGACTGTACACTAAAAGAGCTTTTACTGGATAAAACAAAACAAACAAACAAACATAAAAACTCTTAACTATCATTAATATATGATATAAATATTATTATATTATATTATATTATATTATATTATATTATATTATATTTTATTATATTATAAAGTCACTAAAGCCACGTTTCCACCGATGGAACTTTACCCAGAAACTAGGGACTAGGGCTGGTACTCCCCCTACGTTCCATTCGGAAGGGCTCATCCCTATGCCCTAATCCCTTCAAAGGGTTTACTCTCCGGAGTAAGAGCTTCAAAGGGTTGAAAGGTGTAGGGGACCAAACAACTGTATAGGTTATTAGTATAATTACTAATATTGTTCATCCAGTAGGTGGCGTGATACACTGCCAAATGTCTCAAATGTGTCTCCAGAGCGCTGATTTCATGTGGAGCATCAGATTAGCATTGTGGGATTTGTTTCCCATTCTCAGCTGATTATGTGTGTTGACTGAGAATATCTCCAGGGCTTCATTTCTGGCTGTCCAAACATCAAACTGAACCTCAGCTTCATCGAGCCCATAGATCCTTCACTAACAAGTGTTCAGTTCCAGATCATTCAGTTTTCTGAGGTCAAATGAGTCACGTGATCCAGAGAATAAATAAAAATTCCTGCTGATATCGTCAAGTTTATAAATGTGATGTTACTTTGTTTTTTGTGGTTGTGTGTGATGAAGGCTGGTGTAGGATGAGTGTCACTGGACCATTAGCGAGAGAGGTGGCAGTGATGCTCTTTCTGTTTGCGTACCGCCATAAAGAAGAAGAAGAAGAAGAAGAAGAAAAGAAGGAGAAGTTAACTTTATCATGATTCCAGCCTTATTCAAAGAGGCCTGTAAACTCACAGACGGGACAGAATTCCCTTTACAAAGCTGGAGTCTGAAGTGATCATGTGCTATGATACACACACACACACATACACGGGTGAAAACAGAACTCATTCATGCTGTAGATATAAAATAATCTGATCTATGAGGAAAATTAAGCATGTAAGCACTTGAATATGACAGTCTTCTCAATCAGATTCAACATTACCTTGCACACTGAACTAACTAAACTAAGTTAATAAGTTTTATTATTATGAAATGGTCAGTGGAGAGGGAAAATGCTCTTCTGACATATGGCAGCTTTCCTTTTATATATGTCATCAAGGTAAAAAAAAAATCTAATGAAAAACTTTCTTTCAAAAATCTTTGGTTCTGAACATGCTGTCTGATGCACTACACATTCACGTACGTTTTGTTCGAAATACATAAATATAATTAAAAAAAACAGCATGTTTCATCCATCTGTTATTGTGTACTGCATTAAAATTACAAGCTGGATGGAAATGCCAAGATTCTAAAAATGCTTAACCTTTTGTACTAAAAATCTAAAACTGTATGCACTCCATTGAGTTTGATGATTTTTAGTTTGATAATAAGACATGCAAATAAACTACAATGGACTGCCGATTAAATTTCCCAGTGCACATCAAAAAAAACTCATGTGACCTCAGCAGATCATGCGATTGGATAACTGAACTAACACACCATCTCAAATATTATTTTAAAGGGGTCATATGATGCTGCTAAAAAGAACATTATTTTGTGTATTTGGTGTAATGAAATGTTTATGTGGTTTAAGGTTCAAAAAACACTTTATTTTCCACATAATGTACATTATTGTTTCTCATCTATGCCCCACCTTCTGAAACGCGTCGATTATTACAAAGCTCATCGCTCTGAAAAGCGAGGTGTGCTCTGATTGGCCAGCAATCCAGTGTGTTGTGATTGGCTGAATACCTCAAGCGTGTGACGAAAATGTTACGCCCCTCAACATACTGTGATGCGTGTCCTGGTGCGACGAGACAAAACCAATAAAACCCATTAAAAACGCAAAGGCATCTGTAGCATCCAGTGGGGACATAATTACTGATTATAATGACTTTAACATGTCTGCATTAATGATCGGAGAAACAACAAACAACAAGCGCTACTCTACACTGCTCAAAATTCACGTTTGAATCATCAGTGGCAAATCATATACATATGAAAATGTAAAAAGAATATCTCTTTGGGTTTGAGACTTTAGTCTTTGCAACTTTAGGGATCTTATCTATTCACAAACTGCTTGTAACACTCCAAAGAGAAAGGAAATCGCATCAGAGTCAGAGCCTGGATTGGATTTATTGGGACTGACAAAAATGAATGTTTGTATCTGACTATATTCTCACTAGTATTCAGTAATACCTTGTGCACATGCATATGTCGTGTACTGCACGATGCAAATGTTTATATACATATTACAAATGTGTAGGGTTGTGCCGATGGACGATATCATCGTCCATCGTGATGGCTGACTGACATCACGATGGAGAGACACCATCGTGATGCCACGCCCCCGCCCCGCTGCGAGTCGACACCATAGACTGTAAAAAATACACACACTAATCCTAGTCTCTTCTATAGACTATAGTTTATCTAAAATCTTTGCAGGAATTGCTCTGTAAATTAAATTGAGAATATTACTAATGCATATATGCTATTTTAAATACTCACTGTAGTCTATGCCAGAGACGTGACGTGTGTTAGTATGTGAAAATACGGTGTGAGGCATTTGATCTTGACATTGTTAGAATCTTGTCTTTTTTTACATGTTAAACACTGTACATTTATTTTAAATTTTTAATTTTGTACAAGAAAACAGGCCATATTAATGAATTATTAGTATCCTATTGTAGTGTCTCGGGAGATCGTGCTCATTTGTTACATAGATGTGTGGCTTTACTGCACTGAAGCGGCAGTTTAAACCCAGAATTCAGCGAACGTCAATTAACTTTTGTCTGGTTAATAAATACCTTTAAAGACAATTTTCCTTGGCCATAATGTCAAATCAAATGAAAGAATGAAGGTAATTCAGATAACACAAATTTATTAAAACACAGAAGAACAACAAAGAACAAGAAAACGGGAACAACACTCAGACCGAAATGCGGGATTTACATACATAGACCATGTTTAAATTTCGATGTTTCTGGCCAGAAATACCAACATGTTCACTTTGTCTGGTTTTAATAAGCTGCGAATTGGAGTAACTACACTCCCCGCTGTGCTGAAGACCCGCTCTGATGGAGTACTGGTAGCACATATGCACAGATAGTTCCGTGCTAATCTGGCCATGAACGGAAACCTTTTTTCGTTAGTTTTCCACCAAGTCAGTGGGTCCTCTTCCCCATCGATGGCCATTTCCTGCAGGTAAGTGGTCATTTCTGACTCGACCTTTTGCTCATCAGTGAGCGTGGCTGGAGCTGCTGTGGTTGGTGTGTTCGGTGGCTGCTCTCTTCGCAAGAAGGCTGCCCAAAGACTTTTATTTCTTAGGCACAGTGGCGGTTCCTCTCCATCTTCTCCAGCATGTAAGGGACCTGGTGTTGAACTTGGAAGCGACAGAGCAATCTCTCTCACAATCTCTTCCATTATTTCAGATTTTGTAGAATGAAGTTTGGGAGGTTTCATATGGTCCCCTCGGTACCTTGGGTCAAGCAGTGTTGCTTTACGCATCATCCTCTGGATGGTGTCATCACCATATCTGCCTTCCATCTGCTCCAGGATGACACGCTTCAGGTCGGCTGTCAGTTTGGAATCATTACCTGATTCCTCCAGCACACCTTCTAAATGGGCCAACATGGGCAGCAGTGAACCCGTTACGTAATTTTCTCCAGAGAGAATGTCTGTGAAGTCCGCTACTGGCTTCAGCGCGTTGTTCACAGATTCCAGAACACTTATGTCTTGCCATGTCAGCTGGGGGAGTGGGCGGCGGCTTTTGTCTTGGGCAAACACACGTTTGATGGCTTGCTCCTGCTCCAGCATTCTCTCCACCATTTGCTGTTTTGAGACCCATCGTGTTGCACAGTCCTGTCAGTAAAGACACAGTAAATAATGAAATACATATTAAATAATTTAAACAATAATGTAATTTTTTTTACATTCTTTTTTTTAATAGTTTTTAAATAATTTGTTTGTTGTTAGATAACTGTTTTAAAAATTACCGTGATCAGTGAGTGCCCAGGGAGTATTATTTTCACTTATGCTTTCTGCAGCTCACGTCACCTTAGCCAGCTGTGTGAAAACGCAGTGTTGACTGCCCGGCAAACCCCGAAAGCTCAGTCTGTGCTGGCCCTCTGTTGTGCAAGCGAGTTGTTTATGGCCCGGTTCAAGTTGTGTCCAAAGCAACTTAACCATGGCCATTTCAACTGCCGGATGGCTGCAACAATATTCGCCCCATTGTCGGTAGTTATACAGGCAATTTGTTTCTCCTGTAGTTTCCAGTCATTAATTGCCTCGCGCAGTGCTTCCTCCAAGTTATCTGCTGTATGGCTTTCGGGCATGAAACAAGTTTGTAAGCATTTGGACTGCAGTGTCCACTCTTTATTTACATAATGCACTGTCACTGACATGTAGGGCATCATATTGCAGCTGGACCACATGTCCGTTGTCAGGGCCGAATATTCTACATCACCCAGCTCTTTCGTGATATTACTTCTAACCTCGTTGAAAAGGTTTGGGATAGCCGTCTTTGAGAAATATTTCCGACCTGGCAGCTCATACTGTTTAGTAAAGGTTTGCAGCATGGCCTTGAACGACGACTTCTCCACTGTATTGAACGAAACCATTTCTTTGGCCAGGAAGCGAGTTACCGCATCTGTCAACTGCCTCCATCTGTCACTGTCGGTTTTATATTTAGTGCCTTTTGCAAAATCCCCAGTTATCGTCTGCTGACCCTGGCTAGCTTTTTTTTTGCTAGGTCCAGCACGTGCAGGCAAGGTGGCATATTCTGCTGGATGGCGAACACGCAAGTGGTCATGAAGATTGGTCGTCTGCCCATCTTTTGCACGGATCACACATGAGCAGATCTTTCACACAACTTCAGACAGGTCCCTTGGCTGCCCACTCTCATCAGGTCTAAATCCAAAAAATTGCCATATAGGTGAAGTAGTACCCTTTTTAGCAACCAATACCAACGCCATTGTATCAACTCTTTAAGTGGAAGGACGCTACTTTTTCCCCTAATGTGCAACCTATTGGAAAGCGTGGATGAGTCATTAGTTGAGAAATAAAATAAATAAAGTAAAATAACGAATAATAATTATATAATAATGAAAAAATTAAAAAATATCCCCCCCCCCCCCCCGACCACGATATCGTCGTCCATCCCAATGTTTTACTGTAAACATCGTCAACTGCCAATTTAAGGGACATCGCCCAACCCTATAAATGTGAACATTTTTATTTCCATCTCATGTCTTATGAACTGGTAAATACTGAATATTTACTAAACATTTGCTAAAAATGCTCCGACATAGATGTCAGCTTTCTCTTGAGGTATGATTTAGACCTGCAGCTATACTCGGTGACATGGCCGCGGTAGCATCTCTGGTTCTGAACAGAAGAAATGCAATGCACGTGTAAATGAATATTGGATTGCAGTATTCAGGGTTCATAATAACAGAAGCGTTTCGCTGAAGTGACTAGTCCTCTTCATGATGAACACATCTGATGAGGAGTGAAGCTCGGATCATGGCAGGAGGAGGAGGAGGAGGAGGAGGAGGGAGCTCATCTCAATGCTCGTCTCATGCAGGCCGCTTCACTTCCATCTGCAGCACTGCAGAATGTAAAAAAGCCACAGCTGGCCCAGAACAAAAGCTCCATTCAGCATGTTGAACCGCTTCGCCTTTACACACACACACACACACACAAACACACACACACACACACTATTGGACACGCAGGGGCCTGCAGACATGAAAGGCCTGAATCAGAGGCATTCTTCTCCTCTACACCTCGCCGTCATGCTTCGACTCCACTCACATCTGCATGAGCTTCTCAGGCCTCCTCGAGTCACATTCATCACATTCATCATCTCTCCACGAGGCTTCAATAGATCAGACACCCAATCACAGCTTCGCCGTACTCCTTTCACTTCCTCTGGAGTCACCTGAGCACTTCAATCATTCATCCTCGTGCACTTCAGAGATGTAGTGCACTACGAGCCCTGTGCATGTGTGACATCAGCTTTGAGGTCAAGAGACACAAAAGCACACGTTTGATTTCATTGATTATATCACCTGACGAGATGGTCATTTGTTTTATATTATTAAAGCACCCAATAATAATGTGAAACGTGATTGTTTTACATGTCTAAAGCACAAAAAGTGAATAAACTAGTCTTCACCAGCTCACCTTTTTGCATAAACCATGAGAAACCTTAAAAACTTTAATTTCCCCACTTCACATGTTCACAGACAAATCCCAACAAATCCATTCCTCGCAAACTCCTCAAAACAGTACTGCAGGTGTGCAAGAAAGAGCCTTCTGTTGTCACGTGTGTGCTTGAGGAGCAATCACATCTGACACGCCGAAAAGCCATATCTGCTTCTTTAGATCTGAACTGTGAAGACCACATGAGGAACTGCTTTATTTTAATAAAGGCAGCGTTATAATAAATAGAACATTTGCTCTCCCCTGTTTGTGTCTGTCTGTTCGTAATGTCACAAAGTCTGGTTTCAGTACCAAACCTGGTGGTGGTATTTATAGCGTTGATTTTACCGAAAATGACACGCAGACAATCGAAGCGTTCAAGTATGATCTGCCAAGTGCATCTCAGGAAATGCTGCAGAAATGAAGAGTCCAGAGCTGGTCAGTGGCAGATGTTGTGACGTGTGTGTGGAGCTCAGATGGGCGTTTGGGGATTTCCATCTGACCAGTCTCAGAGGAGTCCACTTGGTGTGTGTGCGAGCCGGCTCATTCAGACACACTACATCCATATCCACATGCGTGATTTAAAGGGACGATTCAGCCAAAACTGATCATTGCGTCATCATTTTCCTGAACTATCCCTTTAAGAATCATAAAGTGGAATAAAAGCCTGCTGTGAAGATGACTAGTCTTGAGACGAGATGTGTGCACTGCCATCTGAACTACAGAGAAACACAAAGAAGCTTCTTAAACAACATACTGTCACTATGACAACCCAGAAAAATTAAGCTCTTTCTATTTGGAGAAACTCTTACATAACCGACCACTGTATGACTAACCACTTCAGTTTTACAACTCAGATCCTTATTTGATTCATATTCGGCTTGGACTCAAACTGATAATAAGAGTTAAACACACCACGCAGGTCATTGCTTACACCGTATCATCTGAGATCACTGTTTATGAACGTTTTTCTTTGTGGGTCTGCAGTGTTGGGAAGGTTACTTTGGAAATGTAAGAGGTTACAGATTTAAAGTAATTTAATATTGACTACTATAACTATTACTATTTAAATTACTTTATTAAAGTAGTGTAACTGAGTACATTTTGATTACTTTTCTTAATTTCTAACCAAGCAGCTACATGTGAAGCAGGCCGGGGTAACCTTACAGAACTCAACACTTATTACAGACTTTCACAATCCTTCATCACTTGAATTTAGATTATAATCATTTCATTTTAAAGCACAGCCACCACAGAATCAGACTTTCTTTTCACTTAGAGATTGTTCTGACGTTAAATGCAGATTTAAAATTATAAGATGTAGTTTAATAGCTATGAAATCAATGTTTGGAGGTAACCCAGTAATAAAGCATATACGTGAACCCAAATGGGAAATAAAACAGTTATTGAATAAGCATGTGTCCTAAACTCCTGAAACATTGCTGTCTCATATTTTAGAGCAGTCAATTTATGAAATAAATCAATCAAATCTGTGTGTGTGTGTGTGTGTGTGTGTGTGTGTGTGTGTGTGTGTGTGTGTGTGTGTGTGTGTGTGTGTGAAAATATTCAGATGTATCCCCTTTTGAAATCACTAACATTTTTGTGTTAATTTAATTTAATTAACTGTAATTTAATTAATTTTTTTCTCAGTAACTGTAACTGATTACAATTACATTTATCTCGTAATTAAACTACATAATTCTGCTACATGAAACTACTCCCCAACACTGTCTGTGTGAATCTGAATCTTTAGGACGTTGGGGGTCTTTATTAAAAGACAAGTTGCTTTTATCATCTGTGTCCCTGCAGCACAAAAGCAGTCATCAGTAGCACAGGTATATTTGTAGCAATAGACAACAATACATTGTATGGGTCAAAATTTTACATCTTTCTTTTATGACAAAAATCATTAGGATATTAAGTAAAGATCATGTTCCATGAAGATATTTTAGTGTAAATAATTTTTGATTAATAATGCATCGCTAAGAACTTCATTTGGACAACTTTAAAGGCGATTTTCTCAATATTTAGATTTTTTGCACCCTCAGAATCCAGATTTTCAGATAGTTTTCCTATTCTAACAAACCAAGCATCAATGCAAGGCTTATTTGTACATCTTAAAGATGACGTATAAATCTCAATTTCAAAAAACTGACCCTTATGACTGGTTTTGTGCTCCAGGGAGGTTTCCCAAACTCTCCTGAGAACGCCGCTCAGGTGAACGCGTCGCGTCGCGTCAAGCTCCGCGTTCCGCGGGTGAGGAAGGATGAGGGCCGGCTGGATGGAATGAGCGGCGGAGGGATCTGCGTCATGCGCTCAGGCCATCCACTCTTCCGCCCAATTTTCCGACGTGATTCGCCTGCGCTGAAAATGGAGTTCGCGTAAAGCAGATCCCCCAAACTTCCCAGGAAGAATTCCCATCGTTCGCCACGTTCTGGTCACGCATTCTGTCCCATTTGAAGACTTTGAGGAAGCGTACAGCAGCTGGGTCTTCGTTTCATCGCTGAGTCCTGCCGTGTGGAGCGCTCTCCGGATCGTGTCCTGTGGGTTTTCCAAACTCGCTCTCGCTGGGATTTGGGGGTTTTCTGTGGGCTCAGGATGAAGAAGGCGCCGCTGGATGTGATTTATCTCTCAGGTGGATGGAAGTGCTGCTGTCACCGCTTCCACACACCCTTCCCGTTCTGAGTCCCGGTGTTCAGGAACGGTAACGGTCTCTCTCGTGCTGCTCTCACCGGGAACATGGAGAAATCTACGCTTTTATTTCCCCGCCGCGAGTGCGAGCTCGAGCAGGTTTAGAGCATTTAGATCCCCGTGAAAAAACATGAGCGAGGAATCAAACACAAACAGCGAGTAAGTGCGCGCGCACACACACACAAACGCGCGCGTGAGCGAATAAACAACACAGAATAGTGTGGCATGTGCCTGGATGTGTCTTATTTATCCTCAGATGTCTGATTGTGTGTGTTATATGTCTTGTATGGAGTCAATATAATATCACATATATACGCAAAAAAATAAAGTTTTGCAAAGTAAAATAAAGTTTTGCAAACAAAAATTAAAGTATTGAGGAAAATAATTTTGCTTTTTGCAAACAAAAGTAAAGAATTGCAAAACATAAATGATACCGCGCGAAAGCAATGATTTTGCAATACATATTTTCCATGGTCATATCTACAATTTTATTTGCAACACTGATTTTATTTTGCGTGTCGGTCTAGTTTGAGCTTGCGCTGCAGTTTTTCCTGTGCGCTTCATTTTTTCTGCGCGTCTCGCTTTGTGACGCTGGTTTTGACGTGGGGGTGGAGTCAAGGGGCAGGGGCGTACAACATGCCTCCCTGGAAGTGACGTCATCGGCCCGAGATGCAGCTCACTGATCCAGGTACTGTCATGATGAGCAGATGTAATGCGAGTGGATCGCTTCCTTTTATTCACTAGCATTAAAACATGCATGGTTTCGTTTTATTAACTTTATTAACAAATGTATATGTGTATTAGCAGCGTTTGCGCAAGTTAAAGAAGTTGTTACCATGCACATCTGTTGTTTATTTCTCTCGATGTGCGCTATTTTACTGGCATAAAGTTGGCTTGACGTTGGACGTTCGATATTCGCAAATCTAGGGACCGTGTCTAAAGTTACATGCGAAACTACTATACACTTCTCTAACGTCAATAGCATGCAAGGAGAATGACTAATAGTCATGAAAACAACTGTTAACTGTTCATCCAGGTGTCAACTATAATGCACACCTTTTATATTTTTTGATAATTATTAAAATAAACTGTAACTCATATGTAAAATATTGCTACTTTTCATTACCAAATGGACGTAAACACTAATTTAAAGCTCAAAAGCTCAATGAAAAATAGCAATATTTTACATATGATTTACAGTTTATTTGAATAATTATGAAAAATATGAACTGTGTGCATTATAGTTGACACGAAGATGAACACTTTACAGTATGTTTTATGAAAGTGAGTCATTCTGTTCAAATGCTATTGAGCTTTAAATTTGTATTTAAGTGCATTCGGTAATGAAAATTAGCAATATTTTACATTTGATTTACAGTTTATTTTAATAATTATGAAAAATATGAATGGTGTGCATTATAGTTGACACCTGGATGAACAGTTAACAGTTGTTTGCATGACTGTTAGTCATTCTCCTTGCATGCTATTGACGTTAGAGAAGTGTATAGTAGTTTCGCATGTAACTTTAGAGACGTTGCCTAGATTTGCGAATATCGAATGTCCAACGTCAAGCCAACTTTATGCCAGTCACACACTTTTATAGCATTAAATGTGTATTGTTTCATTTGGGTTAACTGCATGTGTATTAACAGTGTTTAAGATCTAACCTGTGGGAGGACGCCAGCGCACAGAAGCGTTCTTTGTTCACATTAGTTCAGAGTTACTGCTAGTTTTAATGTAAAATTATGCAATTCACTTCATAAACTATAACGTACATCATTCAATTTTTATACGTGTCAAGTTTTATATCGATCTCGACTTCGTTTTTCATTTACATAACTCCTGGCATAAATTAATAAATGACTGTCATTGTAAGATAAAAAAAAATGAAGCTCGAATCTTTTTGGTTTAATTTTGCCACGAGTTTAATGCATAAACAAACCCGCGTGACCATAGCAACCTGAGATTATCAGAGATTGATCAAATATTTTTATCCATCCCACAGTCCGTTGATCGTGTCTTTTTATGTAATATATGTGCATATAAGGCTTTTATTATTTTTATCATTATATATATATAATATATCCAAGTGGATGCTGCACACTGCTGGTGGTTGAGGAGAGACCCCCCACATGATCGTACAGCGAATTGGGTGTACAACAATACATCATAAAACGCTATATAAATGCATCATTCATTTATTCATATAGGCTAACCGTATATAATAATTGATAATAATATTATATTAAATAGGGCTATATTTTTATATTTATTGTTATGCTTATTTCACCTTTTAATTCGTGTATTGCTTACCTAATTAACGTTCTTTGTTAAATTAGTGTTTTCATTTACAAATGAAACTAGCGAATTATTCATTTATAATTCTAGTATTTATTATTATAGGGTTATTGTTAAATTCATCCTCTAAAGTGCACTTTAATGAAAAGTGTAATGAAAAGTAGCAATATTTTACATATGATTTACAGTTTATTTTAATAATTATCAAAAAATATTAAAAGGTGTGCATTATAGTTGACACCTGGATGAACAGTTAACAGTTGTTTTCATGAATGTTAGTCATTCTTCTTGCATGCTATTGACGTTAGAGAAGTGTATAGTAGTTTCGCATGTAACTTTAGAGACGGTCCCTAGATTTGCGAATATCGAACGTTCAACGTCAAGCCAACTTTATGCCAGTAAAAAAAAGAGCGCACATCGAGAGAAATAAACATCAGATGTGCATGGTAACAACTATTTTAACTTGAGCAAACGCTGCTAATACACATATACATTTGTTAATAAAGTTAATAAAACGAAACCATGCATGTTTTAATGCTAGTGAATAAAAGGAAGCGATCCACTCGCATGCATCTGCTCATCATGACAGTACCTGGATCAGTGAGCTGCGTCTGGGGCCGATGACGTCACTTCCAGGGAGGCATGTTGTACACGCCCCTGCCCCTTGACTCCACCCCCACGTCAAAACAGCGCCACAAAGCGAGACGCGCAGAAAAATGAAGCGCACAGGAAAAACTGCAGCGCAAGCTCAAACTAGACTGACGCGCAAAATAAAATCAGTGTTGCAAATAAAATTGTAGATATGATCATGGAAAATATGTATTGCAAAATCATTGCTTTCGCGCGGTATCATTTATGTTTTGCAATTCTTTATTTTTGTTTGCAAAAAGCAAAATTATTTTCCTCAATACTTGAATTTTTGTTTGCAAAACTTTATTTTTCTTTTGCAAAACTTTATTTTTTTGCGTATATATGTGATATTATATTGACTCCATATGTGTGTGTTATATGTGTGTGTTATATGTCTTGTTTGATGTGGCGTTTGATGTATATATCTTTTGGTTTTTTTATTTTGATGATGATTGTGATGTGTAAGTGATGTAACAGAGGTGTGTAGTAAACCCAGCAGAGGTTTGGCAGGTCTCGGTGTGTTTGTGCTCAGTAGTGTTCTTTACTCAGATTAGCGCAGTGTCAGGCCGTGTCTCAAACCCTAGTGAACACTATCTAGGCGGGATGTTCGCGGGTTTGACACGCAGCCTCAGAGCGCCATGTTTTCTCAATCATCACAACCTCATTCATAAAAATGTCCGAAACGCGAGAGCTGACTGAGCTTCGCTGCTCCGCCACGGGTTTCTGTGATAATGATCGCTTCTGAAGCGCCGCTCGCTGACAGCGCGGGAGAGACGAGTCGGTCACGTGACCCGCCTCCATTCATAAAGAATCCGCGTGTCCATTCACACACACACACACTCACACACACTCTCTCTCTCTAGGGATGACACTTTCTGTAAGTTGATTGTCATGAAGTCAATCAGTGAGTCATCATAAACATTAAAGTTTTCACCCCCCAGCTCTTAATGCATCTTGTTTCCTTAAGGAGCATCAGTGAATGTTTGAACCTTTTGTAATAGTTGTGTTTGAGTGCCTCAATTGTCCTCAGTGTGAAAAGATGTATCTCAAAATCATACAGTCACTGCTGGAAAGGGTTAAAATATGCAAAGATGCTGGAAAACTGAAGAATCTGCAGGAGCTGGAGGTTTTTCTGAAGAACAGAGCTCAGTTTAACTGTTCAGAACAAACAAGGGACTCATGCACAACCATCACAAAACAGAAAGACAGTCGTGGATCATCAGGTCAGGGAACTGAACCACACACAGTATTAAGAACCAAGGGTTCACAAACTTTTGAATGGGGTTATTTTAATAATTTCAGCAATTTTTTTGTCTTGTGGATTAAATGTAAACAACTTTTATGTACAAGATCTTACTCAGGACAGTATTAAATAAAAAATAACATGCATTTAGTATGATCTCTCTTATTTTTTTTTTAATTATTCATATTTTCACAGATTCTGCAATGGGTACCCAAACTTTCGAGCCCCACTGTATATAAAATTCTTGTAACACTTTTCAATAAGGTTTTAGGTTTTAACATTATATAAGTTAACATGAACATCATTTATATAACATTTATAGAAATTTATATATATATATATATTTTATTTATTTATTTATTTATTTTCCAAGATGGTGCCGCCGAGTTCGGACACCGTCCAGGTTGCTCCGCTTATATTGTATTTTTATTTACTTTTTTTTACACATGGCGTCTGCACTGATCACTTACGACAAAGGAACACTTTTGGACATTGGACACCGTTTCAGTAAACTTTATCCTCCAACCCATCGTGGCCATCTGAGATTCACAATGGCCACCTGAATAGCCACCCGAGGCGACGGATCAAGAAACACCGCGGGAAATGCGCTGGGATTCGCAACAGACTAAGAAAAAGAGACAGCATTGTATCATTGACAATCATGTAATCGCCGTGTCTGAGGACGATGTTCGGAGGGCCCTAAAGCGAGTGAACGTCAGGAAAGCAGTAGGTCCTGATGGGATTTCTGGCCGTATTTTGAGGTCCTGCACTGATCAACTCACTGGTTTGTTTACATCAATCTTTAATGAGTCTCTTGCTACATCGGTGGTTCCCACCTCCTTTAAAAAATCTGTCATCATCCCTGTGCCTAAGAACAATAACCCCTCTGGTCTGAATGAGTATCGTCCAGTTGCCCTCACATCAAGAAAAAACCGTTGGCGCCGATACAGGATGGCTGCCTCCGTGATGTGCTCTGCAGTTGTTTTTGTGTTTTTGTTAGTTTGCCAGGCTTTCAGCTGTTCAGAGCGGACCACGACACAGAATCAACGGGGAAATCGCGCGGTGGCGGGACATGCTTTTACATCAATGAACGGTGGTGTACAGATGTTACAGTGTTAAATAAGATGTGCTGCTCAGATCTCGAAACACTCTTCATTAACTACAAGCCGTTCTATTCGCTGCGGGAGTTTCACTCGTTCATTCTGGTGAGTGTTTACATTCCTCCGCAAGTGCACGTGAGCCTTGCTTTACAGAAACTCACTGATCAGATCACAGAGACAGAACAACAACACCCGGACTCTGTTTTAATCATTCTTGGGGACTTTAATAACGCAAATCTCTCCCGTGAACTGCCAAAATACAGACAGCACATCACATGTCCCACCAGAGACAGTAATTTATTGGATCACTGTTACACCACAATAAAGGATGCATATCACTCTGTTCCACGAGCAGCTCTGGGACTGTCAGATCACTGCCTGGTCCATCTTATTCGCGCCAGACGCTCTATTCGCGTTTGGTGTGAACACTGTAGTTATGATTGTATAAAGATGGACTAATGAAGCAGAGCAGGATTACAATCTTGTTTTGAAATGATTGATTGGAGTGTTTTTGAAGCTGCTGCCACCGATCTGGATGAACTAAGTTTACAGAGACTGTAACATCCTATATTAGTTTCTGTGAGGATATCTGTACCAGGACTCATCTAACTTACAACAGTGACAACCCGTGGTTCACTGCAAAACTCAGACAGCTCTGTCAGGCCAAAGAATATGCTTACAGGAAGGGGGACAATGTCCTGTATAAATAGGCTACATACACACTGGAAAAGGAGATCAGAGTGGCAAAGAGGAATTATTCTGAAAAAATAAGGACTCAGTTCACTTCCAACGACTCAGCATCAGTCTGGAAAAGTCTGAAAGAGATCACCAATTACAAGACACCACCCCCCAGCACTGTGGAGAATCAACGACTGGCAGACGACCTGAACGAGTTTTACAGCAGGTTTGAAAGAACACCCATCACCCGCCCTGAACACCTCTCCAAACAACCGCCCTCACCATTCACACCTCCTGCATCCCCCCTCTCCCCCACACCTGCAATACAGATAAGCGAGGATGCGGTGCGCCAGGTCTACCGGAAGCAGAAAAGGAAAAAAGCATCAGTCTGTCTGAAATCCTGTGCTGACCAGCTGGCCCCCATCTTTACACAGATCTTCAACAGATCACTGGAGCTGTGCAAAGTCCCTTCATGCTTCAGACGCTCCACCATCATCCCCATCTCAAAAAAATCTAAAATTACAGGACTAAATGACTACAGGCCTGTGGCTCTAACGTCTGTGGTCATGAAGTCATTTGAAAAACTGGTGCTGGCCCACCTGAAGGACATTATTGGACCCTTACAGGTCCTTTTCAGTTTGCCTACAGAGCAAACAGGTCTGTGGACGATGCAGTAAACATTGGACTGCATTATGTTCTGCAACACCTAGACAGACCGAGGACTTATGTGAGGATCCTGTTTGTGGACTTCAGCTCAGCCTTTAACACGATCATCCCAAACCTCCTCCTGCCCGAACTAACTCAGCTCTGTGTGCCCACCTCCGTCTGTCACTGGATCAACAGCTTCCTGACAGACAGGCAACAGCTAGTGAGGCTGGGAAAATACACATCCAGCACCCGTACAATCAGCACTGGAGCTCCCCAGGGCTGTGTTCTCTCCCCACTGCTCTTCTCTCTGTACACCAATGACTGCACATCTAATGATCCCTCTGTCAAGCTCCTGAAGTTTGCAGATGACACCACACTCATCGGTCTCATTCAGGACAGTGACGAGTCTGCTTACAGACAGGAGGTTAATGAGCTGGCAGTCTGGTGTACTCTCAACAACCTGGCGCTTAACACGCTCAAAACAGTGGAGATGATCGTGGACTTCAGGAGAAACCCCCCTGCTCTCCCCCCACTCACCATCATGAAAAGAACTGTGACTGCAGTGGAGTCATTCAGATTCCTGGGAACCACCATCTCTCAGGACCTGAAGTGGGACATTCATATTGACTCCATTGTGAAAAAGAGGCCCAGCAGAGGTTGTACTTCCTTCTCCAGCTGAGGAAGTTTAACCTGCCACAAGAGCTGCTGAAACAGTTCTACTCCACCATCATTGAATCCATCCTCAGCACTTCAGTAACTGTCTGGTTCAGTTCAGCTTCTAAATCTGACCTCAGAAGACTACAGAGGGTAGTCCGGACTGCTGAGAGAATCATCAGTACAACCCTCCCTTCTATTCAAGAACTGTACTTATCCAGAGTGAGCAAAAAGGCTGGCAAAATCACTCTGGACCCCTCACATCCAGCACACTCCCTGTTTGAACTGTTGCCATCTGGTCGACGCTACAGAAGACTGAGCACCAGAACGACCAGACACAGGAACAGTTTCTTCCCTCAGGCAATCCATCTAGTGAACACTTGATAATAACTGTGGAACACACTACACTATTTATATTTACATACACATACATCTCTCTCTCTCTCTCTCTCTCTCTCTCTCTCTCTCTCTGCTTGTTCTCTCAGTAACATGCGCCTGTCAGAATTGGCGCAGCAGTCAGTCATCTTATCTGCATCACTCACCGATCAAATAAGTCTTTACCACTTATCACTCCACGCTGGTTCTGTTACTGAAGAATCCAACACGAGACAACGATATGGCGCAATCAAACTGTTACATGATTGGCTGGTAGCGTGTCACTCCCTACGTTGCTAGGTTACCAGAGAGTGAGTGCCTTTGTTCATGCAACCAAACTTGCTTCGCAACATGGTAGCGTGTCACTCCCTACGAAAAACAAAAAAAAAAAAAAAAAAAAAAAAAAAAAAAAAAAAAAAAAAAAAAAAAAAAAAAAAAAAAAAAAACAAAAAAAAAAAAAAAAAAAAAAAAAAAAAAAAAAAAAAAAAAAAAAAAAAAAAAAAAAAAAAAAAAAAAAAAGAAGAAAGTTTAACGTTTTATCGAATGCATTTTTTATTGATATCGATTACATGTCTATAGCGATACATATCATTATCGTTTTATCGCCCAGCCCTAGTTAATATTATGTTCAAAATGGATTACTACATTATTAATTAAAATTTATAGTTAATGTACATCAGTAACTGTACCATGAATTAACATAAACAATTTTTTACTTAAATAAATGCAGTAAAAATATGTTGTTCATACTTGGCTTGTACTAATGTTAAAGACTATATTATTTAACTATATTAGTTAAGATGAACAATAATTTTTCTGTATTTTTCTAATTATATAGCATTTAAAATCTCTCTCTCTCGCTCTCTCACCCACCCCTCACTCATCAGAATATCAGTGTGCCTAATTATTATGCACGCGGTGAAAAAGCATTTTTAATAATTTTATTGTGTTTTTATTGTTTTAGTCTCTCTCTCTCTCTCTCTCTCTCTCTCTCTCTCTCTCTCTCTCTCTCTCTCTCTCTCTCCCCTCTCTCTCTCTCTCTCTCTCTCCTCTCTCTCTCTCTCTCTCTCTCTCTCTCTCTCTCTCTCTCTCTCTCTCTCTCTCTCTACTCTCTCTCTCTACTCTCTCTCTCTCTCTCTCTCTCTCTCTCTCTCTCTCTCTCTCTCTCTCTCTCTCTCTCTCTCTCTCTCTCTCTCTCTCTCTCTCTTTCTCTCTCTCTCTCTCTGTCACCCAGCCCCACACTCAACACACCGTGTCAACACACACACACTCACCCACTCCCCTTCCTCACACAGAGGCAAATACTGTTTCCTTTTTTACTGTTATTTTAATAAATCATCACGGCAAAACCGTTCAAGCTATCCAAAATTCATCCACAATTTAAGTTCCTCAATGTATTTGCATCAAGTAGACAAAGTTTGGTGTGCATAGTATAATTTTTCTCTGAGGAGTATGCATTAAAGTCCCGGATAGTCCAAAAAAAAAAAAAAATCCTTAGGAAATCAATAGGGCCCTGCTCCTTACTGGCTTGGGCCATAATTAGGGATGCTCCATCAGTATACGGCCGATACGGCGCTCCTGTACTCATACTCGTTACAAAGCCCCAATACAACACAGCGTGTGAACAGTGCCATATCCAGACTAAACACCGACACAGAACAACAGAGAGCAGAATGGAGTTGTTAGAGATTAAGGGTTTATGGGTGTTTAATGTGTGCATTTATGATAT